>NC_136712.1:6913162-7013162 GCF_947650265.1 Symphodus melops
AGAAATGTATCCTGTCTTTAAGTCACTAACAAAAAAAAAAGATAACTTCCTTAAAGTAAACAGTCAGCCCTGTGTGATGACTGTGTGTAGCTTTAGAGCCGATGTGAGGTTGAAATCCACACAAAACATATTGGGTTTTTTATCATTTGACCAACATCAAAAAGGATATTTTGACGCATTAACAGCAGCCAAACTAAACTTAAGGCTGTGGACAGCTTGTTGGACTCTGCATGATAGGGAGGGGGGATGGTGTTCAGTGGGGAGGCGAGGGAGAGATGAGGAGTTAAAGGAGGAGAATGCAGCAAGGAATGCGACAGATGGTTGTGGAAGGCTCTCGTTAGTTAGCTTGCCTGGTGCTTGTGCTTCAGCACAGGTTGAGATGGGACAGATGGAAGGATGTGTGTTTGTGTGTTAGGAGGGAGAAAAAAAAGACACACACACACACACACACATACAGATTTCTTGGAAGAGGAGGCAGTGGGTAGCCATGCTCAGATGCTGTGCCAGAGACACCCTGCTCACGCACTTTAAGCATTGATTTAGCAATCAAGAAAACAGGGAGGGGGAAGGGGAGGGGAGTAAGAGCTGAGAATATAGATTGAGCGAGCGAGTGGACGAGACGGAGAGAGAGATAAAGCGAGTGACAGTGTGAAACATGCGGCACAAGCATCAGAAGGGAAGATAAACAGGGGATAGCTGTTGAAGAGAGTGCAGACGAAGGCAGGTAGTGAGGAACAATAACACTCAAAATGAAAAAAAAAAACAGTGAAAAAAAGAGCAGAGAACAGACATTAAGAAGAGAGATGAAGAAGTGAGAGGGAGCTGCTATCTTTTCTCAGCAATATTAAGCTTCATCTTCACAGCCTTATGCCTGTGTATCTTGGCTATTTTCAGCAGCTATCCAAGGACATGCCAGTCAACCCACACTATGGGATGGTGTAGCTCGCTCATACTGCCTCATCACATCTGAAATTCATGCTGGGATGCTGAAGCATTAATAAGCGCATCCATGGAGAGAAAGCCGGTCAGATCAGTGCCCATCAGAATTGTGTGTTTGACAAATGGGCAATCAAACAGAGAATGCGTTTGTTGTAAACATGTGCTCTCGCTCCAGTGCTGTGTGAATGTGATGCCCCCCCCATAACAAATCTAATTTCTTGTCTTAATGCTTGAAACACATAAAACCACTTGGAGACGCAGCTTTAAGTGTCTCCATTGTCCCTGTCTCCCTCTCCCTGTGTGCTGCATATACCATCTCTTACATTGTATCTGCTGCCAGGATCAGCAGATAGTCCATTGTTTAGTTGCTGCACCATGTTCGCTGAACTCTGGATGCAATTAATCATGCCTCCTGCCCAGACAGCATTAATCCCTCTCTGAACCCAGAAGAGTGTAAACAAGCTTAATGATGTGAATATGGCCACTGTCTTAAGGATCTTAGGATGAACAGCACTCTTGTCAGTCTTCTCAGTGATTGTTATACATGTTTAATACTGTGATATACTGTATGTGTGTTGTATTTGTGTGTCTTTACTGGCAGAGACGAGTATTTATCTGGAGGGAAACATTTTTAATTGCAGCTAGATTGGCCAGATTAATTTGTAAACTGCAAATCATTTGGGGTTGTCAAGACTTGATGGACGGCCTCTGAGCAAAACAACAAGCAACTACATCCACGCACGTAAAGGCGCGCGCGCGCGCACACACACACACACACACATACAGACAAGTCATATGTAAACAACATCTGTCAGGAAGCCGGTTAATCCAAGTCAGTATAATCATCACATTTACCAAACACTACAGGCAGGAAGCATAATCATGTACAGTGCTGTATTCAAGTGCATGCCATTAAGGCGCTGACTGAAAATCACAGAGAGGATTGTGATTGTGCGAGAGTGCAAGCTTTCACAGTCACTCTTTCTCCCAGTTTTCCATTAATGAGTATTTTTCCCTCTTCAGCTATTTGAAATGGGATTTACTGCTAATTAATCACAATTATTTTGCTAATGAGGAGCATGGCAAAGCACTCTGGTGTCTCTAAAACAGAGCCAGCAATTCAAGGTCATCGGAGATAATCAAAACATGTCACAAAATCGGCAACACTGAGTAGTATACCCTGTCTGTGATAGCAAAGGGTTTAACTGATGCGACACAAACCGTTATCTGTAACTGTAAGAAGGACATCTCAGCCCCGAGCTGGGAGAAACATTTTAAAAATTATTATTGACCCTCCCTATATCCCTATAATTTAATATGACTTGTATTAATTAAAGAAACAGAGCAGTTAACTGCATCACTCTCTTCAGTGAAGAAACATCCCTGACTACTGAAGGAAATATTATTGACAATACTTGGTGAATAACAACAATCTATTATTTCATTAGGGTTTGCTTGCTGTCTCTAACCTTTCTGCCTCTATCTGTTTTGCTGCCTTGGTGAGCAGGTTTTGTGGCTGCACATAGTTTTTTTTATGAATCTTGTTTATCATTTAATAATCAATTTATAATAATGCAATTATTAAAATTGTATAAAATCAAATAATATTTCCAGCAAAGTGAACATTTTCAAGGTATCACACTTTCCCATGTTTAGATTTGATCAGTTAAGTGTCCCACTGTGACCAAGGAATACTACAGGAATACCAATTAAAAGATATTTTAACAAACAGTACTCCCCAAGCCCCCCTGGGGAGCAAAAGAGAGACCTAGCTGGAGCACATACATGCAAACTAGCAGAGTGGATCCCACATGGGCTGGCAGTTACTTTTAGATAAGAAGAGCAAGTGCTGGGAAACAGTCTCTATTTACCTTTCAGTAGGTCAATGCTTATTTGTCTCTACTGATGGGCACCACAGGTCCACCCTACCCTCATTTTAGTTTGTTTGTGTCGCTGATTGATGGTGTGAATGTTGCGGCCATGTATCTCAGTACTCTGAGATCCACACAGAATCTGCTAAATTTGTTTTTACTGGCTGTTCCCCAGTCTCAGCCTAACAGGCTGTAAACTGGCCGATTCCAGTCATCAGCCGGTCGATCGGTACAACCCTCCTGGTGGCAGTTGATCAAACATTTAGCAAAAGGGTTACTACTGTAACTAGAACTGAATGCTGCAGAAACTTGTGTCTAATGTCCTTACCTCAGAGTATGAGGCCATGACACTATATCAACAATTGACACTATGAGTAAAGAACAACTTAATACTTCTTGCGGTGCCTGTTTCTCACCTGCGAAGCAGCAGCTTTGGGTGGTTCTTGCTCTCAAGGTTGCGGTCTATGAGATCAGACAGCAGGTGCTTCAGGACATCGGTGGCGTACTCCAGCTTGCTCTGCAGCACTGTCATGATGAGTGATGCCACGTTGCCTCGGTCCCTCATGGAGAAACCACGCTGGGCCTCCAGAGTGCGAATAAAACACAGCAGGAAGACCTTGTTGTTAATGAGCTGGCCAAAGAGCTTCAGCCCTTTCTCCACTTGCTCCTGACGGTATCCTGGCACCTGTAAGGAAACCATGAAAATGTTTACTTGAGGGAGACATAAAAAGTAACAGTCTTGGTTCACTTAGAGAAAACTAAGACAATTACGTAGAGTTTCTCAAATTAAAAGTGCAATTATAAGTCACTATATTCACTTTTATGAGTAAAGATGTAGCACAGAGAGAGACAGAACAAGGAAAAGAAAGAAGAATCTAGGGAGTTAAACATCTTCCACCTATTATTACATTTAGTGTGAAGGTTGAGAACAAAGGCAGGAAAACACTGAACCTCTGGAGGAATTGTTTGCTTTGATGGCGCTGTGTTCCACACTAATCCAAGTAGAAAAGGAGTGGAGTGATGTGAATTCCCCTCATCTGAGCCCAGATTGTCCCTGCACCATTTATACCAGTCACTTACTATACATGCCTCTTTTGCTTCTTTTTTTTTTTTAAACATAAATAGCACCTATTGAGATTCCTTTTTTAACTGTCAAGAGCACTCATGCTACGGCAGCATCTCTTTGTACCCAATGCAGCTGTCAGCCGGCATATGTTCTGTCTTTTACCTTTCCTAGAGGAACCTGTTGTAATCTGCTGGGAGCTATTGTTAAGTTGCAGGTCTAATTTCATACTGCCTGACAAGAAATGCAAAGTGTTTGTGTGTGCATGACTGTTCTGTGTGAGCATGTGAACACAGGTGTACATGGAGATCTGGGAAAAATTCTGAAGTCAGTGTTTGTATTTGTGAATTCTTTTGTATCCATCCAAATCACATAGGATGCACATAGGATGGAAAAATGCAACGATGCTGAAAGAAGTTAAACATGTCTTTTGCTGTCCTAACATTTACATCATTCAGAGGGAATGATGAAGTGTTATGAGCTTGGCAGTTTGAGAGGCAGACCATTCAAATGACAACAACGGCTTAAACTGGATAGTTACTGTAAAGACTAGGAAGATGGTGGGAGACATAAACGTTTAAAAAAATCCACATAAAATCATTTTTGGGAATAAAAAAACAGTGAAAGGCAGTGATTTGTCAACCAGTAAGAAACGTAACAATTAAAAGACACAAATTAAAGGGGTAATTATTGTGTTTCACATACTTGAGTACATTTTGACATCTTTCCAAATCATGTCCCATATTTACTGAAATGTTGTAGGATTCTTCTCAAACCTGGGTAGACATTTATTCATCTGATCTATTTTTAAAATGCCCTCAGTGTGCAGTCGAAAACTTGACTTTAAATTTTCTGACACATCAATAACAATTAAGCAGCCATCAAGTGCCTTAGACAAGCCTGCTGCTTTTTTCATTAGGCTCCAATTCCATATTATACTCCTCCTACACTTGGACATTTATACCAATTAAAACATAATTAATATTGCTTATTACTTGCAAATTTTCATCACGGATAGAGTGGCCAGCCCCGAGGGCAGAGATAAGCAGGTTCATCATTCTCTTAATGGAACAAGACGACCTGCTCAATTTCAGCTGTCTATCAATGTCACCACTCAGTATAAATGACTCCATTTTTTTTCTTGTGCTGTTCTCCTTCTGATTGACTTTTAATTTGTTTTTGAGGAGGAGAAAGAAAAAGGTGCAGCATCTCATATGGTTGGAGTTATTAATGAGAGCGCGTTCCTGATTTGAGAGCTGCCTCGTTTGTTTTTGAAAAAGTGCCATAGTCAGCCGTCAAAAGGCTTTTGTTTAACAGACAGCAACACAAACAACATCGGCGTCAATTTCACCTACTGTGACCCACCGCGTTGTTAATTTGTTTGCTCATTTTGCTCTCTTTTCAAATAGGGCTAATTGCATTGAGATTGGTATTGGATAGAGACTGAAGAGAAGGTGGAAACATTTGTGTCAACTGCACTATCCAACTAGTAGTTGGTCAAAGGATAAACTGACTTCCTATACCTGCACCCCTCTTCTTACAAGTACAAACAGGAGCTTTTTATCAACACAACCAATGGATTATATACTCGGTAGAAATGATGAAATATTTTCCCTCAAGCTTTAAATATAGAAAGTCAATTTAACAAGCAATGTTAAGCTAATTACAAGGTGTTCTTTAAGACAGACACTGAGGAACGGGATTAATTTAAATTCACCACACCTCCAGATCTCTGAGTACAGGATGTTCCTCAATGCCTGGGAAGAGGACCCTCATGGTGTAGGTCCTGTAGTCCAAGAAGGGGATCCCTGCTCCGTCCAGATCACTGGTCAGCTCATGGATGTCTGTCTGAAGCTCTGCAAAAGCTGATGGATGAACCAGATACGCATTTTATGGCAAAGTAATAGTTCGAACCTTTGAAATCAGACAGTTCACAGTTTATCTGTTTCTGGGATACATACAAACATATACCAATAAGTAACAAGTAACTATTCACAGAAATTTTATTTCTGGCATACTGTACGTGAAGTTTGACATCACATATAGAAGAATCAACTTTTTTAGCAGACTGCTAAATATCTAAATAAGTCAAGAAGCTTAAAGCTTTCCAAAGGAGCAGAAAAAGTGGGAACATGTGAGGAAGAAGTACTCTAATTTGATACAGCATACATCTCATATGAATTAACCTCTTACCTTCTTTACACTCCAGAGCCACTCGTGACTCAAGGTTGTCCATCTGCATCTGCAGCCTCTTCAAAGTCAGGTCGCTCTCACGAGATTTCCGCTTGTAGGCGATGAGCACTATCACGATGAAGAGGATGAGCATGCCGCCGGCTGCAGTGATGCCGATGATGGCCGTGCTGCTGAGCGGGCTGTCGGACGTGATGTGGACCACACCCGGGGAGAACTCGATGCCACCCACACGAGCCTTGTGTAGGTGAAAATAAAGAGGGGAATATAATGACTACATGCAGATACTGAACACAAATAAACAATTCATCTCCTGCAGTTTTCATAGAATGAGCAGGGGCAGTATGTTGGTCTTTAACACATGATTTATCACTTTTATACCTGAATTATTACAAAACTAACAATGAAATTCACATCATTATCACTCATATTTAGTTGTATAAAGCATATCGCAAAATCCCAGTCAAAGCTCAGACAGGATTTGCATTCTGTTTATTTGTGTCCATACTAACTGTGTTACATTAATGCATCCACCTCTTTCTGTGCTGCTGGGTTCATGTGGTAACATCAGGAAGCGTTCTTTTTAAAGTGGTCCCGTTTATAACCACAAATGGAATCTTTATTGAGTTTGCAGGGGCCCTAATCTCTCTTATTGAAGGTTTATTTGTTTGTCTTTTTTGTGCTTGTGGGCAGTGGACAGGAACCACACAGCCGATTGGATTAGAGCTGTAGTTCGTCTCAAAGTAGACAAGAATTTGGATAGAAATCAAAAACGGGAATGTTGATCCGTCAGTCAAAGTGTCAATCGATTTGTAGGTCTGCCTGATTCTCCACCCCAGTCTGGATGCCTGTCTTTACACTTTACACTTTTATCACGTGTATCTGTGTGTTTGTCTCCCTCTCTTGTCTTTGTATCACTCACCAGGACCTTGTGTCGACCTGTCAGGTTGGGTGACTCACAGAGCAGCTGGGTTTCTGACACGGTTAACATGCAGGGCTTCTCGCCAATCAGAACTGTGTAGTTCAGCTTTCCATTTCCACTATTGGTTGGTGGAAGGAAGTTCCGCCCCTGCAGGATGAAATCCATGCAAGTATTTTATAGGCACGGGTAATAGATAGGGGTCAAAAACACTGTAATATGGCACAAGTGTAGTCTGGTGGTTAAGAACAGCTTCATAGATATACATTTAAAGAAATCAAAACTACAAACTAAAAAGTGTGTATAACATTTAACTAAAATCCCATAAAATAAAACATCAAACTGTTGTGGAACAGTAATACATCTGTTATTTACTTAGTAATAATAATTTACTTAAATGTGAGAATCAGCAGGTAATGATCAAAACTTAGAAATGTGTTAGAAATCCTAATCACGAAAGAGAAAAAGAAAGTAAATATTGTTCGATTGAGAAATACACACCACTAATGAGTGTGTTTATTATCTCTGCTCTTACCTTCAGTATAATGGGCGAGCCAGGTTTCAGCTCCAGCACACCAGACACACTAAGTGGTTCAAACTCAGGATTGGGGTAGTAGATAAAGTTTGTGTTGTTGAGCGCCATCAGAGCCTGAACGTCGTCCAGTTTAAAGCCAAACTCATCAGGTTTTTCAGGCACTTCTTGGTGTCTTGCCAGGCTGATGGACAGCTCCGGGGCCTGGCACAGCATCGTTGTAGGGCTGAGCACCTGGCACAACTGACAGAGAACAGAGACAGAGAGGAGTTATATTTATGGATGATCATATCTCACCTAAAGTAATTGCAGCCAAGATCAACAGTTAGCGTGAAGCTTTTATGCTTAAGGTTTATATTTCACGAAGCCCATTAGAGACTCAATTCAACCTTGAAACTCTGCCATATCAAAAAGTCCACACAAGAAGCTTTCTCGAGTATTTTTCTCAAAGAAAGCCACCAAATGAGGTGTAGTTAGAGAGCGTGCGCAGGCTCACCAAAATCAGGCTTTGATGTGTGAAGATCCAGGAGTGATAACTAGGTCCTACCCTTCCTTCATTACCCTCCGACAAGACCCCCACCTTCTCATCACTTCCTGATTCTCTGACCTGTTATTCCTCTCTGTGATCTTTTCTTTGCTTTAGCACTTTCTTATGCTGTCACTCATCTTTTGCCATACCTCTTAACTGTTCACTAACATCTTTATTTCAGTGGTTTTTTTTGTTCTCTGCCTTGCCTTTCTTCTGGTCATTTTTTTGACATGGTATGTGATATAAATTCTTCCTTCTTTATTCTTATCTCTTATAAGCACGTTTTATAAACACGTACAGCTTGTCCCATCTGTCACTGTCGTGCCACACGCCTTTCAATATCCCTCTTACATCTCCATTTCTCTCGGTCTGTCAGGGCATTGACAAATAACACCACCAGCATAGGTCTCGTTCACAGACATTCATGTTTCATTCACAGACATTTCACATTTCCACAGTAACCTCTGCCTTGCAGCCACTCAAACCACTGCCTGTCACTCTAATTGGCTCCTTGAACATCAAACTTGACAAATCCTGCAAGGTCTTTGGGACACAGTTGACATGTAAGGTGCACTGCTGCAGAAAGGTAGCAGCAAAAAAAATAAAAAAAATAAATCACACTTGTCTCTGCACGGATGTTGCTTTGAAATGTACTGGAGGTTTATTTTTGTTTCTGTCTGGTTTGGTGCAAAGTGAGCTCTATGGAACTGACAAAGATAGATATGGGGGCAAATTAGGGCGGACATTTGTCTTTTATTTATTCAAAGTACTAGCTGCCTGTGCAGTAGCTTGAGTCACAAAGCTTGTATGTAAAAACAGATGTGAAGCGTACTGAGAGATCATGCTCAAATGGACCATGAAGATAGCATTACTGCCTTTTGTTACTCTCTGGTCTCACTATCTGATCACAGAGACCCTTGTGTGGCTTTATCTGTCCTCCCCTGGGTAAAAGGGTGAATAGAGGGTAAAAAGAATTTGATAAGAGCCAGTCTGTGTGGTTTAAAGTTTTAAGTCTGATGTCAAACACTTCCACCATTGTTACAAGGGTGTGGAGAGGAATTGCATCATTCTCTTTCACTTCAATTGCAACCTGTTGATTTTTACGCAGCCTACATAGTGTTCTAAGCTTTTTCATTGATCCATTTACCCAAGAGTGGCACCAAGGTTTAGTCATGCTCTGGATACAAGTCAATTAACTACATTTTTTACCTCTACAGCAGGAAAAAAAAAAATACTTCAACGCATCAAAATATCACATTAAAATAAAGGCTGTGTATCCACACAAATGACTAATTTCTACAGGTATCTCACACTGTATTTCAATTTAAGAAAGCTCTTAAATCACTTCATAATGTTTGCATTCTCAGTCACTTACATTGAGTGTCTCAAAGCTGTTGTACTTGGCTCTGATGAGTGGGGTCTGAATGATGTCCAGATTAGTTCCTGTCACTGTCACTGGAGTGTGTCCACTGTGGGAGGCACAGAGAGAACATTAAAAACAAGGTTAAAATGCATATAAAGGTGTTGGTGCAAAAATGATGCTCTGGATTTTATACAATCTGGTTTTCTGTTTTTAAAACTTTACTTTTTTTAATTAAGCTCTTACAAAAAAATGTAAGCTTTGGTTTGAAAGAAAACTGGATGAAATCTGTCCTTGTATCATACCTGTAGATGCTCCACTCAGGCTCTATCTTAGTGATGGTGGGATCCTCCACATACTCAAAGCGAAGATCTTTCTGGAGATGAGCCCTGTCTATGCTCACAGACACGGACACGTTTCCAAAGCCATTCAGGGAAGCATGAGTTCTGCATGTGAGCCACTGTCCACCCCTCCTAAAGTGGCAAAAGGATGATGAACAATGGTAGTAATGGTTAGGCATCGATGGTACATTTTCTAGACAGTCAGTAGTAATAAACCTTGTTGTTAATCAGTGTTAGTACAGATTTATAGATTAAAAACACTAAATCAATGTGGTATCTAAGACAGATGACTAGTCGACATGGAAAAATAGTTTATTGACTAAACTTGGAGTTGTGCATTGATCAGAATAAAGTGGTGCATTACAATAATGTTATGTTTTTCCCTATCATTTTAACAATAAAAATGTCATTTCTGTTAATTAAAGATAATTACATTTACCAAGCAGATAATTCACAATGCAAAATAACGACTCATAATTAAATGTCATATTTTAATAACTATATGCCGTGCCTTGATTAGCACCATTTTCCCTCCATGGATTATTTACCACTGTCGCTGTTTATGTAGGAAAAATGTCTTTGAAATGAGTCAGAGGAGCTAAAGAAGAAGCTCGACTAACTCTGGCTTTGAAAGTGTTTTTTTCTTAATTGACTGGTTCTCCACTAACCTCAGATAAGTGCATGGCTGGTCCTTAAACATGACTGACACGTTGCTCCCAGCATCGAGGTGGCTACCGGTGATGTTGACGATGGTTCCCCCAGAGACCGGCCCTCTGCTTGGCTTGAGATTAATAATACGCGGGATCTGGATAAAGGGCGGAGGTTAATAAGTCAACAGTAAATCAAGGGATGGGTCAAGGTGAATCATAGTAGAAAAATAAATGATTCATGAGAGAAATAAAAGAGAGAGACAATAAAATGACTAAAATGCAAAGGGTTAAGAAGTACATTAGTTCATGTGGTACAGTAAAGCAGAGTTAAAAAAATAAATGTAAAAACATGTTTAATTGTCAATGTCGGAAAAAAAATCTGACAAAGCTTTTATTCCACTAAAATCTTTTACATGATGTATACAACTACATAATAAGGGTCAAGTGATATTATTTTAATACATTTTACTTATATTTTTATATACTTATAAAAATATCCTTTTGTGAGCCGCTGGTGGTGCAGTTGTTAGTGTGCGCATGCCCATGAATGGAGGCTACAGTCCTCAATACGGATTTGACTATATATACATACATACACACATACATACATACACACATACATCCTTTTATAAACTGAGTCACAATTGTCTACACTTCTGATCAGTTAACAAAAAAAAACTGCAAATTTATAGTTCTTTCAACCAATCTGGCTCACCATACGGTGGTTAAAAAGCTTTCATGTTAAAGTGGCCCAGCTGCAGCAGATGTAGTCCACTGAAAGCTGTACCTAAAATAAATCCTCCTCAGGTTCATTTAGCCTTCTTATAATCTTGTCTTCAGCCTGCTGTGTGATGTGACATCCAGATCTGACACCATATCATCCTTTACAGAGACCCCATTGAGAAATAAACCTCTGCCAGTGCCCGTTGATATGTCGCAATAAAAGTGATATCACTGCATAAAACAAGTACCGGTACATAAAGGCAATAACTGACAATTTATTTTAGAGCACGTGAGTGTGAGCGATGCAGATTAATTACTTGCAAAGTGTTGCGTGTGTGTTTTTATGACTTTATAACCATCAGGTTTTGTTTATCTCATTGAGCCCTTTCGTGACTGGCCTCTCTCACTGCAGATACACACGAGAGAAACCATGTTTAAAGGGAGACCCTCAATGAAAACTGCACCATGTCGGATCACAGCCAGATATGCACGGGACTAACATGTACACAGAGTACTAAGCAGCAGGTGAGAAAACAGAGCAACAACCAGCAAGCGTGCTTTCCTGCTCATATAGGCAAACTGCAAAATGTAACAGATCCATTCTAATGAAATGTTGTAATTCTTTTTAACGCAAATAAAGATAGATTAACTCTTCATTACGTAATGACAAAGGCTTTGTGTCAAAGGAAAGTTCTTCTACATACTTCCACAGACACAAAGAAATACTTTTTAGAATTTTTGTGTCACTCCCCCAGTCTGCACAGGACATATGAGCTAATTTGCAGTTATGGGTGGTCACAATATTTGCTTTGAAATGTTCAATAGGGGTGCACTCACACTAAGGCAATTTGTACAGTGCCCAAGGACACTTCACCCCTGAAGTACAATTTGTTTGACTAGTGTGAGTGCTCCGATCGTGCTCAATCCCAGTACACTTCCTTGGCTCTGGGACGCTGTTGAAAAAAATCACTAAATATTGAAAGTACAAACTCACCACAAAGTAGTAGTACTTGGTGGACTTGGCCATAAATTCTGGCCTGCAGTCTCCAACCCCGACACACACCTGCACGTTCCCTGTGTACTGGCTCTTTTCAGCTTTACCCATCTCACACACAATCCTGGAAACACATGATTGCATTAATGTAGACTATTTAAAATAACACAAATTTAAAATCAATTAACATACATACATACATGTTTACAAAACAAAAAATCTGTTCATGAAACTTTTAGAAAACACAACTGTAGTTTGTCTCCACAACATATCGAGAGCAGATTATGCATATAAAAAAAAGAAGTAAAAAAGCAACTTAAAATAATGTATAACTTGGCAGCACCTTCAACTCCTACACACTGCCAACTTGTGGGAGAAAAAGGAAAAAGTGTCTATCCTTTTACATATGACCTCAAATACAGCTACCTCCTCTGCTGGGTCAGCATTTGCTTAGAAAGTGCTGGCACACAGCTTACTCTCTTAGCAGAAGAAGCACTGGGTCTGTTGATAAGGCAACTTTAAACTAGTTTAAAATAATTTGATAGACGGCACCTGTAAGGGACCAAAGCTTTGGATTAAACTCAAATGTCAACTGAATGTAACCTTCTGAACTTTCTAAAGTGATTAAAGGAGTGTGTGTGAGTGTGTGCCAGGGTGTGTGTGTGTGTGTGTGTGTGTGTGTGTGTGTGTGTGTGTGTGTGTGTGTGTAAAATGAAAAACTATGAAAAAAGAAGACCTGAGTTCTTCTCTGCTGTCCACAGCATAACAAATTCAAAGACATTGTAGTTTTTTGCATGGCTGTGACTGGAATTTGATCAAACTCTAACTTGCCAATTTATCTTTAGTTTTCTCGACGTGTCATTTTCTCTCTCTTACCCATCTTTTCTCTTGCTGCGTTAAATATTCAGGCACACACACACCTGGAGGTAAGAACTCTGACTCATGATCAATCGGTTATGCTGACTTTTTATGGCCCTGTCATGGAGGTAACGTAGTGTTGTATCTGTGTGTGACTGAAGAGCCTTGCTCCCTCTAGGGCACGAAGGGTTCAAATGTGGTCAAAAGGCTTTCAGTGAGAACATGTGAAAAGGAGGGAGAGTTGAAATATTATACGAAAAATATACTTAGAGTGCAGTGCAGCTGGAAAAAGATATTTATAGCTATTAAGTCCCTTTCAGTGGACAAAAAGGTGAATTACTGTAGAACAGAGATCATTACAACCTGTCATTATGAGGATATGTGCAATCACAAGCTGCTCTCAACTAGTTGCTGCTTCAAATGAGACTTTAGAGGAATAGAAATAGAAAGGCAAGTTGGGTTGAGGATGGGCAGTGTATTACCCTGTAATGTTATATCTCAATGTAAAATGTGACCTACTGTTCAGCAGGGATGTAGCCCTCACGTATGGGAGTGCAGTCGACTTCGGCCACCTTCACGTTACCCTGAATCTCTCTGAACTCCAGTCCCAGGTTCTCACCCCGGATTGTGACAAGTGTGCCCCCCTCCCGTGGACCCCTAAGAGGGGTGATCTGTTGAAATACAAAAGAAGATACATTCTTTGAAAAAATGCAAAAGTATATGGCTTAAAATGGAAGACATGTCTGAGCAGAAGAAGAGAAGAAAAGTTGAGTCCTCCAGAATCCCGACAAAAATCAAAGCCATCCACTGTTGTCAAAAACAAACCTAAATAAGCACGCAAACAATATAGGAAGATAAGTACATGTTATAGATCATTTATAATTTGAAAGGTTCTTTGAACAGGGAACAAGTAGAAATTATTGTTTATGAATGTCTGATTGGGTTTTTGTTTACATGTTGTAACTGAAAGTAATGGGTAAGCTGTGACTGCAGCCAGTGACAGCTTAGGGGTCATGATTTGGGGTCAATAGATCGTCATTTCTCAATCCTGTATTCACTGAGGACAACGACAATACATTATATAAGATTAACTTAGAACTTGGCACCGGGTGACATCTTTGCAGTAATCACAGTGTCCTTTGATTTATCAGCAGCATCTCTCATTGTTGATGAGGCAGTTCCTACATCCATCAGCACTTTACTCACACATTTACTTTTTGTCCTTTGTGTGTGTGTGTGTGTGTGTGTGTGTGTGTGTGTGTGTGTGTGTACATCATCAGCCTGGGAAAAATAGATTGACTGTAGAGACAGACACAGATTAGTCTGTCTCTGCCAAACGGAGTCCTCCATGCTGCATGCTGTCGTCAGCGTCCAGGCTTTAATGGTGCTGTGTCACCATCTTGTTGAAAAATAGAGATTTCAAGGATTTTGATTGAAGCTAAGACTCTTATTGTTCCTAACCTCCATTTATAGCTAGCACACCCCCTGGAGGGTCCACACAGATTGAGTAACATAATGGTATTTATTCAAGATGTGAACAAAAAGGGCTGGGCTTGGAAGTAACTTGCCCACTGAATGAAAATGGTATGCTCACGCCAGGTCATGCACAACACACAGCCTGTGGTTGCCGTGTAGAAGATATCGTTATTGCATGATTCAAAGTCCCCGATTAATAAGGCTCTCTGCTGATATCTTAATGGAAACAAAGCCTTCTGGGAAAAGGGCTACAACATATGCAATTAAAAAGGTTGCAAACATCAATACTGGCTCTCCATTTATTGGAAAATATTGAGGATTAAAAGACCATAAGAGAAATTGTAAAGGAAGTGGACAAAGCTAAAGGATAAAAGAGAGAGAGAGAGAGAGAGAGAGAGAGAGAGAGAGAGTGTGTGAGAGATGAAATGAGGCATTGATTAGATTTGTGACTTTGACTAGATAATTGACGGTTGGGTAGAGGCAAATGCTTAATCACTTGTCCCTCGCTCTCTCCATTTCTCCTTCCATCTTGCTATGACAGTCTCTTACTCTCATATTGTTGATGTGAGATGTCATTATAATGAAGCATATTAGAATGCATTAGGGCCCCGGTCGTCTTGGAAAACTCCTCACTCCTCACCCACTGACAGTTTTTATGGGGGACGTGAGAAGGCTGCAATATGTCCCTGCTGCAGCCTCGGGGTTGTGAGGAGACATACAGGGCCCATCTCCAGGAATAAATCCATAGCTTCGGGTGAAGACAAACATCAAAGTGGAGAGAGGATTGAGCGCATCTTAGTGATCTGTTCTCTTTAAAAACTTGAGGGACAAATATCATTGAATCAATTACTGTACATAAAAAGTTGATTTGTCTGGATACAAATACATATATCCAGATCTGGTACTTAAATCCAAAAGTTTGAGATTCTTATCTCTTGTGTTTATCGTCTCTATCTCCTTATTTGGAAAACAGACATGGGAAAATGGCATTAGAACTCATCAATCGTGATGTTTGGAGAGTGAGAGTCATAGTGCATTTAAGGTAACAAGAAACAACGGGATCTATGCTGCTGCTTTCAGTAAATCTCTACCAAGGTCGACCTCTCATCTGTATGCTGGTCTGTGGATGATGCAGAAACGGGGAGCAGAAAAGAGATTACCCTTCCATTCCTCTATCCCCTTTCCTTCTTTCTGTCCAAACCCATCACTCCCCAGGATGCCAAAGGGGATTCCCCTATCTGTCTACTTTATCCATGCTTTGCTTCCCCTCTTAAATCCAGTCAGTCACCATCTGCTCTCTCTCTTCCTCAGGTAAAGGATGCAGAGAGGTCCTTCCATCATATCCATCATGGGAGAAATTGGGATGGTGGAGGGGTCTTCATCCCCCTTCAGCCTCATGTCCCTCTATTCCAGGATCTTCTACCCATCCATCAACACCTCGCTTTTATGTTAACCCAATCTAACCTCCTCTCCTCTCCATCTGGGCATCCTCTCTATCCATCTTTCCTGTGTGTGCTTGTTTCCTTCATCTTGCTGACCCATATCCTTTCTGCTATTGCCCCTCTTATATGTCATGCACAGGTCAAGTCCATTTGCCTCACACAGTGTCTGTGATTTTCCGGAGTAAACAGGTTAAAGGGGGGTTTCAGAGCGTCTGTGCAGAGATGATTGATAACTAGCAAGAAGGAGGATGATTAAGTCAAAGATGGTTTGTTTGTATGATTCTTATGTTCACATAGAAGCAAGAGAGGAGTATATTCTGCGTTTCATTGATTTCATGACAGGTGGGAAGTTCAAACACAGTTATGTTTAACTGCTGTGTTTAGGGTGAAAGTCATAAGAACACAGAGAATCTGTTGTTTTAACATGTGTTTATCATTATTGCTTGAATTCTGGTGAGTCGAGATGTTTTACTGATCTGCAAAAATAGAAAAATGTTGGTGACTCACAGCATCTACCATCATGTTGAAATGATCAACTGCCAAAACTGTCTCAGATGTGAGAAGTGCAAGTATATCCTCACCGGTGCACTTTGTAAGAACTTCATGTGTGGCTTTTATGTAAAACAGGACTTTCATTAATGTTTGCCCCTCATCAGTAGAATCAGGAATGTGGGAACACTGATGCATGCGTGACCCACCTGTGTGATGCGCGGATGGGTGCATTTGCTGTTGATGCCATTGTGTTCCAGCCACTGATTCTCAGGGTGGGGACAGTGTTGCTTGAGGGTGCAGCGGTTCTCTCCTTTGCACCAAACGCATCCAAACAGTGGGTCGGCCTTCAGACACAAACCACAGCTTCCACGCTGTGCATCACACTTGTACAGATGGACTGTGAAGGGACGTCGAAAGAGAGAGACAGAAGAAAGTTAATTGTTACAGAAAGCAAATTCATGAAAATGTATTTAAAACTCTCAAATGATGGGCAAACAATTCAAAACTCCCAGCAAGAAACATTTGTTTATCAGAATTCTCGCAATGTCTGGCAGCTGCTGTTGGAATATGTGAACAACAAACTGAATATTTTTAGATTGACATTCATTGATCTCATTGTCTCATTATCTCCCCATCCATCAGCATCTCTATATGCTGCCTCTTCCTCCCTTTCTTTAAGTTTGTTTTACGGCTACTTCTCACCTCTGCTCATCCACCACACGTTTAACATTTCATCTCCATGGAAACAGGCCAGCCATTTCCGTTTTAATTGCCATTAGTTGCATGTGTGATCTGTCCATCAAATTATGCCCTTAGAGCTTCTTCCTCCTCAGGCAAGGTAGGAGGAGGATTGAGAGAAATCCTCTGCATCCTTCTCTCTCTCTCTCTCTCTCTCCCTCTCTCTAACTTCTGTTTCTTCTTTGATTTACACTCGCGCTCAAGGATATATTTTGTACATTTCAGCTCAGACATGTACACATCGGCAAACCCACACATACACTATACAAACTTTGCCTTGCAGCACAGTGTCATGTTGGAATATCATCAACATTTTAACAATACGTCTCCTATGCCCGATTCCACTGCCTTTGGTTAAAATGAGTTGTTTTCCTGTCAGAGAACTACAACCCCCAGCATGCTGCTGTTTTCCTTCCACAGCATGGATCACACACAGTGGTGGATAGCCAGTAGCCAAACTGGTTCAAGCTCAGCAGTCGAGTTCTGAATAAAAAAAAATATATCTACACTGGGCTGTCATTTTTTATAAACACGAAGATGGTGGAGAGTTGGACAGAAGAAAGGAGTACTGTATACTGGAAAAAACACAATATCTTTTGCTCTCAATATATCCATCCGAGGTAAGCTAAACCTACCTAGGTTCACTTAATACTTTAAGTATTATTTGTAATGGATATGCACTAGTTTGTATAGTTGTGTCTAAATAGCTATAATCATCATTACACCTTGAAAAAGATAAAGGGGCGAGAGAGACATTTGCAACAAAGATGGATAGAGGCTGGACTGACAGAGAAACTGTGAAAGAGGGCGAAGCAGACAAATGGGAGAAACGAGACCTACAGGAAGAAAGTGTAAAAGAGGATGTGTTAAAGTTAAACACTCTACATGGAAACATCAGGGGATGGATCCTGCACCTCTGCACACCGCCCGCCTGTTGCCATGGAGACAAGCTCCAAGGGCAACAATGGGAAGGCAGTGGCTTTAATGTGTGTTTTTGTATGTGTGAACGTAGTGAGTTTATTGAGTTTTTAGGAGACAATGTCGATTGTGTATGTGTTTTCTTATGACACTGTAAAAACGAGGAAAAAAGCTGAATGGATTTTTTTTCATTCACAATAAATGTGTGTGTATGTCTGTGTGGGCATGTGCTTGGGTATTCAATTGCACATGCCAAAGAGCATGCTCACCTTTGTTGTGGGCGGGGTTGTCAATGCTGAAATCTCCATTCCAAATGACCGTCAGCTCAACAGGAAGACTGCTCATCTCCATCCCATCATAGAAATACTATCACCATGGCAACCACAGAGGGAAAAAGTGAGATATGAATAGAGTAGATGAGAACACAAGAAAGGGAGACGATACTTAAAAGTGTATTATCTTCAAGTCCAACACGTACTGCTACTACAATACTCTTTTGAATTCAAATAGCATTATCAACTGGTGGATTTAGACAGTGACTGAACACAGACACACATGAACTCATACACACACTGAACACACTAAAGAGCTTTAAAAAACAAGATTATTTTCCATTTGGTTGTCTTACACTGGCTGCATGGAGGGTCGCTGCTTGAATCATAATTTTCCACTAAATTACAGTTTTCCTCCTTCACAGCTCAATCAAAGTACAATATTTGGATTGTTATGTGATTATACACACAAATCCCAAAGACATCTCTAAGCACACATGCACAAGAGTGACAAAGACAGACAGGAAGATGAGATGTTATTGTATCAACAGACGATTAGCATCAAGACCAGCATAAAGCCCTTTTTCATGCTAGTCTTTCATTGCTGTCAGTGTGCTGTTCAGTCTGTGAATGGAGCATGAACGCAGGCTGTGTAGGAGAGACAAAGTCAGGCTCTCCTCTCATCTGCCCACTGTCTAGCTCAGAGTGGAAATCTTGTGGAAGTCGCGTGTTAATGCTTGCGTGGTTGGATGTGTGTTGAAAAAATATTACGGGCACTTTTATAGAAACACTTTATAGAAATGGGGGGTTTTTATAGAGATTGTGTTAGTGTGTGGGCGGGGTGGTGGTCGCTGGTGATATACTGCCGAAGCTTGCATATGAAACACACAGAGTCACACACTCGTCCTCACCGAGGTGTTTTGACACTGCACTGAGGAGCTGTTAAAGCGCAAGGCAGGAACCCGGTGCTCATTTCCCTGGATGGTCAGCAGACACTCATATCCCCTCTGACCAGACTGGGGCTGGGGGAGGTTTTTTGCTCGTAGGGTGATTGGCTTCACCACGTTGACGGGCACCAGGATTCTGTCTGCAGGCAGCAGCTGGGGGCAACCCTGGAAGACAGACAAAAATACTAGGAATTATTGTGTGTTACTATATTCCTGCTCACCAGCTAAAAGTTAAAACTGCAATTAGATTAATTACTGGAAGAAATCCTGCATTGTTATTTTACACCTGAGTGCTCTGAGAAGTGTCATTAGAAGTGCAGTTCAGGCACACATTGAAGTACTCTCCGATGAATTTCAAAAAGTAAACACAATGTCTTTTAGTACCGACACAAATTCTTATCCGGTCCTTTATAGGTAATACGCTTAACTTGCAAAAGGACCACTGAGGCAGGCTTATTCTTTTAGAACATCATGACAGAATTTCAAATCTACGTAGAATATACAAATCAATCAGCAGAAATGTGAAAGGAACCAAAAACAGTTACTTTGTTACTGAACTTAAATGTTTTATCTTCAGACAAGTTATCAAATACATGATCTTCTCCAAAAGAAGCAACTAGTGGAACTAATATTTCTTTAATGTAAGTAATAATACAATATATAATTCATTTCACAAAACAGTGGTAAAGAACTCATCCTGAAAAGATCAGAGATATCTATTTAAAGACCCTGTGGATGGTTGCTAATTGAACCAGGAATATTCCAATCACATGACTGACTAACACTCTCATCATCTATCTCATCAGGTACAGTACCCAACAGTACTTCACAAATATTGATTTAATTGAGTGAAAGAGCCACTTCAGCGTGTACCTTATTTTTCAAACAGTGTTACAAGTGCTTGTTTGTGGATAGTTCCTGTTGGGTCGAGTTCATTTCAGTATTTTTGGTTGGACAGGAACTGATACCATTTACTTTGAGTGAAGGGCCAACTCAAAGCGTACTCCACAGTCATTACCCACAGGACTTGAGCATTAATAATACAATTATGGCAAAATGATACAGCGTTCACTTTCCTTTTTTTTTGGTGCTCTTGTTTTTGCTCATTAAGTAAAAGATGTATGATGGATCTAAATAAGATTGATTTCTGTCTACACAGTAATTAGTCAAGAATGAATGACAAAGAGAGGGGGCCAAAGAGGGAGGGAGATGAGTCACTTAGCAATTGGAAGTCTAAAATTAACAGCTTCCGTTATCAGGTTCTAGCTAAATATAGAGCACCTATGAATGGAGAAGGAGAGCAGAGGAAAGAGGAGGACAGGTGAGAATGGGGAAAATTGAGTAAGAGGAGGAAAGGAAGGGAAAAGCAAAGATAAAAAAAGTAAAAATTAACTGAAAAACAGCAGTGGAAGGTGAGTAGAAGAAGTGAGCACTGTAGAAAACAGCTCTCCAAACCGTTTTATGTTTTTGAGAATACAAAATATGAAAAATGAGAGACAGAAACAATAAAAGAACAGAGTGACTGAAAGAGGCAAAAAAAAAGGTGAGCCACAGGAGGAGCCTTCGTATGTCAAAGAGGCAGAGAGAGGGAAAGGAGCAAAGATAAGGTGAGCCCCCGCATGGAAGGAGCTGGGGTGGAGTGAAGCATAGCGCACGGTGAACTGGGTGATAACACTTGTTTGAAGTTCATTAAAAGCCACTTGATTGGGTTAGGCTGAGTGACTGACTGGGTGGCTTCATAGTGAGAGAGAGGGGAACGTTCTCTGACACTATTCACAAAGTCATTATAGATAAATGACATGCAGGGTGAGTGGGTTGTGCGGTGGAGGAGACGGAGGAAAAGGTGCTGCACGCGTGTTTGCTCTTTCAAATCTCATTTTCCTAAGTATGAATGGGTTGTATTTGGAGAATGGAAATGAGTGCAAGAGTAAAGAGAGATGCGATCCGTTTTTAATCACATCTCTTCCAGTTAATACACTTGAACAAAAGGGACATTAAATTTGATCTGGTTTGTGCAAAAAGAAGGCATAGGAGTCACTGGAGTATGACCTAACACGGTGACTAAAGCCGAATCTTAAAGACACTGATCGATAATGATAGTGGCGCATGGTGATGAGGAGATAATAGTGTGCACACAAACAGCATCACAGCCAAAAGGCACTTCATTGTTGAAACCCTAAACTTAGAAAATACATACCCAAAGAACTTATTCTTAAAAATGCAAGCAGAGTCAAGGTTAACACATGCTGACATGTTAGTGTTTACCTACAAACGCAAACAGAAAAGGAAGTGCAGCCTTGGAATCTCATTACAGTAAATGATAAATACAACAACTCAGAACCAGACAGCACCTTCATGTCAACATGTAACAGAGAAACTTCAAAAAGCCTATTCCAACAGCTGCTGAATACACACACACACACACACACACACACACACACACACACACACACACACACACACACACACACACACACACACACACACACACACACACACACACACACACACACACACACACACACACACACACACACACACACACACACAACCTATTTCAATAATACCTAGCACATATCTCTGCACATATCCCCATCCCTGCAGTCTCACAGTATATAATCTTATAAAATTACAAATAAGAAAGGGTTTATTTAAAGCCATAACCTCCGCAATGTTCCCTGTCAGTTGAAGCAGTCTTCTCCCACTACTACAGAACATTACTACCACTACAGCGATTCTCTGACAGAAAAGTCGGCAAAATACAATCAAACAGTTTCTTTTATTTTCTTCAACAATGAAAAATTCATAATGTGTCAGGGAATCTACAAACAAGTGTGTAAGCTGTTTGTCTCCTACTTAGTCCAGATTTTGCTGCTTGTATGTATGCATACACACTCAGACGTGCTGCTATTGTTGCCAGCAGTCCCTCAGGCCAAATGGGCTTTCATTGGTCTGGACAAACACACGTGTATACTAGTTGGCTACTGATGCTGTTGGTGTTTGCAGTGATGCTTGCTGTCGCCTGTAGAGATTCATGTCAACATTAAGTTGATCTAATGTCAGTGCATTTACTTCCTCTCCCAACCCCCTCAACCACACACGACTGAAGAGCAATAAATAACAAAGAAGGGCATGCAAATCCCGTATACATGCACACTAAACACCAGCTGCACACACACACACACACACACACACACACACACACATACACACACATCACTTGAATATACACTTACTGTAGCTAGCCATGAGCTATTACACAGACTATATAAATGTATATCTCTCACCCCATAGGGCTCAACATTGTTTATGACACCAACCAATAGAAAAAAAATAAGATTAGAATAACTAAAACAAGTGATCTCTTAAAGACTGCGCTGTTTTGTATAAGCAACAGATCAAACATTACCATGGCAATATTTCTCTAATTAAAGGGGTTATGGTAAGTCTGAAAAAAAATGAAACCTCGTTTTTATTTTCGTATCAGGTCTTAATGACACAGTGTTGAGCGGATTATCATAAGTGAAAAGAAAAGAAAGAATGTCATTTTTTTCCTATGATGCGCCAGTAAAAAATTTTCTTTAACCTGGGTAAATTGGTAATTTGCAAAAGCTATCATTAATTCAATCACAATTATCCTCATAATAACCATCATTTAGATCTAAGTCTCGGTGAATGTTCATTTCTGGTTTGATAACGGGCCTGTCAGTATAAGGCGAGAGAGATGAACAAGTACACTGTAAATGTGACACAGGCCAGCTGATGCATTTCACTGTGTCTTTTTGCATGGGACTTGCTCTAGAAAGTGAAAAGTACCTGTCAATAGCATGACTCATCATTGCCACATAATAACACTGCTTCTCCAAACCAAGTTGGTGCCCTTTTTTTTTACACATAATCATCTTCTTATCTGACACTCTCTATCACTGACTCATTGTTTTCTCTGACCTCATCTTTGATTCTCTGTCATGCTCATCCTTTATTTCAGCCTTCATCTCTCGCTCTCTCTCTCTCTCTCTCTTTAAAATCAGCCTGTGTTCTTCAGCCCCCCTATCTTTCTCACTGACCCTTTTCATTTCTCTTATCATCTCCCTCTCGCTGATTATCTCTCCCTCCTCACTCTTTCCTGGATCCTTTTCTTCTCCAGGACCTACTTAGATCTGATAATTGGAGGCTGGTGGGAGGTGTGAAGGGTGGAGATAGGGAGAGTGACAGAGAGTAGGCAGCCGAGTGGGAACTGTGAATGTAAAAGCCCTTGGCATAGTTTGAAGCAAAGGAGGAGGGAGGAGGGAGGAGGGAGGGCTGAGTGTGAAAGAGAGAAAGAAGGCCGTAATTATAGAAGTGTAAGGTGTGAAGATGAAGAGGATCTTAAGTTTTTATACAGGACACGTTCACACACACATCTTGTGGTTACCAAGAGCTCCCCTTAAGCAGCTTCTTGTTTTATCATCTCCTACAGAGCCTGGGGCAAAGACACTCTCCAGCTCTCTCTCATTCCCTGCAGCGCTTCACCTTGTTTCTATCCCGCTGTTCAGTCAAAACCTCAAGTTGGCCCCCAAATACCTCTTCTTTGTTTATCCTGAGATTTTTGGTCTCCCTGCCTCTTTGTTTCAAATTTTCCTATTAAATATAATATATCTGTATTATTAAATAATTAATTTAAATCTGTTCAATGTTGACATGTGTCTGTTATTTGCTTTCATTCTCAATTTTCTTTGGTTGTTACTTTTCATAGATTTAAGTGACTTCTCCGCAGTAAGAGCCCCTGTGTGACATTGATTTGTTTGAATCGAATCAAAGTTTCGACCTCATCCATTCCTACCTAATATTGGCAACTATACCAGTTATTACTGCTGACATTTAGCTTCTTTAATAAAATCCTCTTGACTCATAAGATAATGGTAAATAAACTCCCTAGCATTGATCACAACACTAAAGACAAAGAGTAAATACTGCATGGATGTTCTAAAGGGAAGTAATATACAGTATATTGAGTAACCGTTAAGTTCTGGTTTGTTTTCCATTTTTCCACCAGTATTACAGATAAGGTTAGCAGCAGTACATGATGAACATGTTCGGTTTGAGACAGAAGAAGATGATGAAAAGTATCCTCCTGTAGTTTTTTTTTTATCAGAAAGGACAGGATAGGGTCAGGGTGCACTTTAGGGATTAATTAAAACGTATTAGTTTAGAAAACACGTTAATCTGGTTCTTACAATCAATGCAGGGGCCTGAATTGTCTTGTAGCTTTTTATTAGGTTTAACCCAGTGATGCTGCAGGCATGTTTTTTGTTACTGAGGCTCGTCAGAAGCTAAGCTAGGCTAAGTCCTTGAGACGTGTGTAGGGCAAACTGGGACGTGACCTTGTTTAATGTGCCAATAGGCATTCGTCTGATGTGTGCCCATATCATTGCTGGCATGAATAAAAAGGCACCCACTGTACACCCAAGCCTGGCTTTACCTCTGTCCTGCCATGCATACTAACAACAAGCTCAACC
The DNA here is from genome assembly GCF_947650265.1 of Symphodus melops. Lineage (NCBI taxonomy): Eukaryota > Metazoa > Chordata > Actinopteri > Labriformes > Labridae > Symphodus > Symphodus melops. The sequence goes on from NC_136712.1 coordinate 6,937,915, forward strand.
AGTAGGGAGATTTGCCTAGCTTCCGTCATTAGCATAGCGTTAAGGGATTATTCAGATCACTGCCTGAAATCCCTTAATTGTAATAGTACACAAAAAGTCATCTGCAGCAGAAAGTGGCCATCCCATTTCATAGTGCAAAGTTGACTTGTTGTGGTTTGTGAAATCTTGGGAATTATCCTTTGGTTATCTGCACGTTTCTGCATGTTCTTAAGCTTTGTGTGTGTCTAAACTATTAATTTAAAAAGGAAACCAGAAAATCTGGCAGCAAATACATGACCTTGGATTCGAGGGGTTAATTAAAAGCAAATTAAAAGCCATTAAGCCTGCAAAACACCTGCTTTTTCTGAAACAACATGCAAAAAGGAGATGTCATTAATGTGCAAATACCAAATCCCCCCCCCCCCCCTTTATTTATGGTTTTCTTTTAGTCTGCAGCACAATGGAAGAAGATTCACACATTATTATCCTCAGTCAATATTGACCAGCAGCCCCTGAGTTAATTGGAAAAGTAAACCCGAAAAGACTCTGGCTTGGGTCTGACTAAGCAGAAGGTCCAAAAGGATAATGGAAACAGCCGAAAAAAGAAAATAATATCGTCTGCACAGGTTGAATGACTTGGGGGGGGGAACATGGTTGGAATAACACAATTGAGAGCAGACTGCTCATCAAAGGAAGCAATCTGGCTTAGCTTGTCCCTGCCCATCGTGCAGCGTCTGCCAGCCCAGACATGAGCACTAGTGATCTTCATCATAGCTCACCTCGGGCTAGGATTAACAGGCCACTAACTCCCTGTAAAACCCTCCCACTGCAAACTACTGTGATTTGGCGGAGCACAGGCAGAGGAAAACTGCATTCACATAAATACATACATAGAAAAAAAAACCCCAGAGAAGCACACTGACACAGAGACATACTGTTCCCACAAAAGGTTACACACATACATGGGCACACACCCACACCTTCTTTTACAGCCTTCCTTTGCCCTGAAGGCTGCCACTGTGGCAAAGACTCTAAATCGGAGTGAGGCCTCTTTCAGGAAGGAGAGCGGGTGGGTCGGGGGCATTCACTGAACGTACCCCATCTAGTGAGTGTCTTGTCCTTTGCAGCAGAGCAGCCTAATTACGGTGGGCTCTGCTTCGAGGGGAATAGAACTGGCTGCCAATACTATTGATAATTCACACAGACTAAGCTGTCGCAGGGAATAGGGATGGGCAAGAGGAAATGACTCCGCTTTATTAGTTTCCACTGCCCTTTGATGTGCAGTCAAGAGCAAGACATGCCGAGAGACTCACGCCAGATGGAAGCACTACTGCTGAAAGGTGTCTCAATCCTTTTAACACAACTTGTTTTTTTTGGTTGTGAAACCTCAGAATAATGGCTGTTAGTTTTAAATAGCCAAACACTCGCCTCAATTTATATCACCATGTTTTGTAGTTTAGCTAGTGCAAACTGGCACAAGATGGGCAACTTTAAAACCAAGGATATTCTTGCTTATCTTTTTTAAAGGAAACAGTTTGATTGTCTTTAAACCTATGTGCAGAACTACTGTGAGAGACTTTGTGGCTGTATACAACAACTTAACCCTCGATTGAGATTTGATGCAGTAAGAAGGAAAAGTGAAACAGGAAAAACACTTTGCTTAGTGCTCACCTCAGGTTTCTTGACTCGACCCTCTAGGAAGGAGCATGTGCGGGGGTCGTGGGTGCAGTCATGTCTGTATTTACACCAGTGGCACTGGTATGGACTACTCACACAAGAGAGACACCTGAATGGATGACGTTGGAAAGACAGTAAGCATTGAACAGCAGCAAATACACAAAAGGAAAGAAGCTCAATATTCCTACTTACTCATTCAAACAATATCCAACCCTTTCAGAATCAATGTACATTTTTTTTTTATCAAAAGGGAGGGATGAGAATTATGACATGCAGTGTTAGAAAGAAGTGCTCTTGAAATATATATTGACTTACGACTTGTGTACGCTACAATTGTAGAACACAAAACTCGTGTTTGCGAATGCAAGGCCCGTCTCCTTGGACTTAAGATAGAGCTGCACGATCTGGTGGTCCCCTGGAGAAAAACACATCATCACGATTAGTACTTGGATACACAGAGGCAGATGGGATGTTTTATAGTCAGGTAAACACAGTAGAAAATAATTTAAATGAAGAGAACAAGAACTGGTTTATGTCTTCAAACAATATTTTAAAAACTAATACGAGAAACAAATATATTACTACTTTTCCAGCACAAGCAGTTTAAAGAACCCTTCTGCTTTAATAACTATTTTATTCACTTGTTCAAATGTTTTAATTCCTTGTCTAGTCACCTTAGGTGGTTTCCCATGAAGAAAAACTGACTGCTTTGAGCCACAGGTGCTGAGCCTGTTGCAGTGCTAAAGGTAATATCTTTAGAGAGGCGGAGAGTAAAAGGGGTTTGTTGGGTTAAGTCTCCCTCTCCCCACTGCCTTACAAAAGATAATAAAAGTTGGTGCACACATTCCCCAAGGGATTGAAATATTCTCTCGGAAAAGTCTACGAGAGAGCGTTTGACAAGGTAAAGGGGGAGGGAGATGAAACAGAAACCTTGTGTGTATGTGAGCTCGCACCTCATCTGTATTTGGTGTGTCCTTTTGTCTGGCCCTAATGAAGGAGTTCATGTTTAATTCAACAGCAAATCCACACATCTAACCGCTTTCTTTCAACGCTACCTCTCTCATCCCAACTCTATCTCTCCACACAGGTCTCCTCTACACTGAGACTTCTCCTTCTCTCCCATGTCTCTTCCCATCACTCGAACAAAGAAGGAATCATTCATCAATCACAGTAAAGCACCGCTGACAACAGATCTGTCCTAATTAGGCCACCTAAATGTTACCTTGAAGCCTGCTAACACTATCTATCCCTCCCTCCTTCTTCACCCCATACATCGCTCTTCATGCTTTTCTGTCTTTTGACAAACCTTATTCTAATGAGTGCTGGCAAAAAAATGGGACAAAAAAGGTTCACGTAAAGGCAAAAATGTGGAATCGTTTTCTCCCACTGAAAAAGGAAATAGGATCTAACTGTGCATTTGTGGTTATTGGAGATATATGTGGTTAACATGCAAACATTAAACATATGTTTATAATCCCCTAAAGCCCCCTTAGGCTCCCTGTCAGCATTACAACGACACATGTGCTGTCTATCTCTGGGTTATTTTATTGCATAGATGCATTGAGTTTCTTCATGGCAGTGGAGGTTAGTGTGAAGCTTCTGTTCATTCTCCAAATAAAGAAAATAAAAATAAAAACATTTACAGATGGAAAGGTCTCTCTGGAACTGAAATTTCATAAATCTCAGGTTATTTTCAGTCTTTTGGCTCAAAATAATTCTTTTATAAATGGCTTTTTGCAAACTTTTAACAAACAAAGCTTTTATGTTTCGATATTTTCTTAAGAATTCACATTTGTCAAGTGGAGTTTGGATTGGATCGTTATTATCTGACCATGAGGGCAAACTGAGTGTGGATGGTGAAGGATTGTCCCCATAGGGACAGTCCTTTCTGAATGGAAACTATTTCAATTACACCAGGCAAAGTGAGCTACTGAAAGGGAACGTGAAACACAGAGAGAGGGAAATATTTTTTCTCCTCTTACTTGTGGTATGAATAGTGTCAGAAATATTTTTGCTGTTTCTTTCTTGAAAGCAATGGAAACTGTCTGCAGGGAATTTGTTATCTCCAGGCTCTAATTGAGCTGAAATATCGTACTAAAGACACTTAGCTGTGCAGTTTGATATTCTCCTATTTGCACAGGGGTTAACTGGGGGTCCCATCACTCCCTCTGGAGCATACTCTTCCTTCTTGGAGGGAGGGTAGTAAATAAACCCCACAGCAGCCTAATCATGCTCATTCAACTGCTAAACATGTCCTGAGGCAGTGCTTTAAGGCCAACCAAGTTAGTGATGGAAGGAAAACAAAAATGCACATTCATAGCCGCAGGTCTAGCATGCCTCTCACTGAAAGGGAAACATCCACATTAATTCCTTGACAGACTTGCGTCAAAACATGATCCAATATTGGAATCAGATTAATTCAAGCATATTTTTTCTTCTAATAAGTACAAAATCTTTGACAAGTCATCAAACAGTCCTCCTCAAGATTAGTGAAGTCAACGTTGTCATGTACACAGACATGCTGGTTTGATGAGGGTAAAGTCACCACAGCGACACCACCGGCTAGTATGGAACCGTACATTTGTTAAACTAAGCTTGTTACTTTATGGACAAAAACATCCAGCCTTACCTTTGTCAACAATAATACGAGGCATCTCTTTTTCAGCGGGAGAAGAGCATCTGATGCGATTTCCCTCCACCAAGCCCTTCATCTCAGCCAGGTCCTCAAAGGTGCAGTTGACCCCAGCAGAGAGTTCAGGGACATTATGGGCCTCCAGTACCAACTGTAAAGACGGAAAAGGAAAAACGATATTTGAAAAACTCATAATATTCTGTGCAAATAAAGCATGTGCATCTGGTCAATCAAAGCCAAAGTAGAGGGGATAAAGTTAAATGTCATTTATATTATCGTGTCTAAGGTCAGATACAGTATAACCACCTTTTTTTTCGGCACCCCAGCAATTATTTTATGATGAGTACTCAGCCTCACACATCTGTAAGTCCTTCATATCAGATTTGAAGCCAGCATGTACTTCAAAAATGACTGTAACACTATACTGCTGATGAGGAGCACAGCTGCAAGTTCTCTGCAGAGTTATGGTCAGACTGCAGGGGGATCAGCAGCCAGAGGAGCTACTGGAGTGCTCTCGAATGAGAGGTTACAACATGAACAGGGATCAGATGAATCCTGATCACATATCCAAACAAGTTCAAAACATTCTGATACAGGAGGACAGACATGACTTCCCACAATTTCTCAAGGATTAAGAATTCAATTTGAATGCCTTCACTCTCAAGCTCAATGAAAGTGACTTTAACGGGAGAAAGTGAAAGCAGCGCTTAAAGCTGAAAGTCAAGGTAAGTGAAAGGATGATGGGTAAGAAGAGATGGAACAAGCCAATTAAATAAAGATTCTATGGGAAAAAGCTAAATGCAAATCTAACCCTTTTTATTTAAAAAGGCTGTTTAAGCACAACCGGCACACCAGCAAAGACAGACTTGAGGTGGAGCAGGAGGGAAACAAGTATTGTCCTTGAACAAAAAGGGGGAAAAAAAAGGTTAGTTGAGTCAAGTGAAGTGGGGTCAGGACCAAAATATACATATTGATTGAAAAGCGTGTCTGCAGTGTGCCATGGTGTAGGCATTGATTTGAGGCACAGTCCACGGTATGCTTGTGATGTGCTGCTGGAAGCTGCCTCAGCGGCAGAGTAGGGCTGACCTGCGCTGTTTTTATATTGCTATTTAATGAAAAGATGGCAACGTGGGTGTGAACAGATCCACAGCTTCCAATGTAAGATGGACAGTGTTTGACCTGGCCTCTATCTCTTGCATCCTCTCTCTCTTATTGTTCTCTCTACCTCTCACCTTCTTTTGGATTAATTTGGTTATTTTTTTTTCATTGAAGGCAGGAAAGGCAGCCAGACCTTGAGTTACTGCAATACAAGTCAGAGCAGTAATGGCAAAGCTTAGCCACAACAAGGCTGCATCTAAAGTATACAAAAATAACCTTCTTATGTTAATAGAAACATCAGGCAGGCACACCTTACACACATGCCTTTCTGTTGTTACCAAAACACTAATGCAGAGGATGCTTAATTATAGAATGAATGTTGTTTATGATGCAAGAAGCTTGATGTGAATTTATTCAAGAGCAAATTTAAGTTAAAAAAAAAAGAAAAGATAATACTATAGTAAAAGAGGATAATCACCCCCGTGAAACACCGACGCCGTGTGAACAAAAGGCCAATCCGACACTCAACTGTTTCGTTTTACTGTCACAGCTTCTCCGTGTAAACGGGGCCTAAGTAGATACTGTAATTAAAAACATTAGTTTGAATTTCTACACCACAAGAAATTGATTTCCCTTCTCTGAGAATCATGAGAAGTGTCTCTGTTTCAGCTGAAAATGCCTCGGTTTATCTCCCCAAACAAATATTTAATAACACAAAGGTCAAGTAGGAGCCCCTGTCTGTCTGGCAGCAGCCTCTGCTCTGCAATCATTCGGATGGGAGACGTGTAGCATAGCCTTTGGGTAAAGCCTGCTTTCTGGTAAAAGGTTAAACACTCACCAAAGCCTGACACACACACACACACACCATGAATATCATTAGAGTGATGCAGAGGTGTACCTCAGAAAATCAACACCTCTTGTGTGACCCTCGGAGCAACACGGATGGAGAATAGTCACTCAGGCTTGACCTTAGAAAATCATATTGGATATTTATGCACTCTGTACCTGAGATTCAAATCCATTTCCAAACCCCCATTAAATAGGAAATGGGAATTGAAATATGACATCACTTGAGGTGGTAAAGGTCAGTGTGATTTCACAACGTTTACTGTTCCACCTTTGAAGCGGACAATCTTTATGAAAACTTACTTTAGATAGAGAAAAACAGTAAGCCCTGAATGATCTACTTTGATGTGTTGAGGTGATGCGGATCTTCCTCTGCAGTTTGGGTTATATCACTCACCCTTAAAAGGAACGCATATATGCAGACACAAGCCTACACAGCCACTCACATTTACACAGGATGCAAAAACCCTTAGAAGACACCTGCTCCTGTCACAATGTAAAACGACAATGAGCCTTTTATAGAGTGCAGGAATCTGTGCAAGAGGGAAATGTGTTGATAACGTAAAGTCATTAGTCTTTTTTATAGCAGTATAACTAACAAATGGTATGTGTACAAAAGGAATAGCATTGTCAACAATTATTGATGTAGCAACAGTGACTTCAGGTGTAATGCAGTCTGCTGAGAAGGGGAGGAAGCTATGAAGAAAAACATCTCCCTATTAGCTCTCTGTTTATTCCTGTAAAGCCAAGTTCTTTTGCAGTGTATCACAGCCCCTTGTATGCCAATCAATACCCTTAAACAATCAAAAACTGTTCAGACCCTTTACATCTGCATGGCAGCAACTGTTTTTTAGTTGCCAACCATCACCATAAAGACAGCTGAGCTAAACTGTGAGCTGCTGATGATTGTTGACTTTTGTTGAGGAGAGTGTTCCACTAGATGGGACTGTTAAGTTGTGAGGTCAGGATTCATGTTGGCAGGCAGTAAAATGATGTAAAGCAGGATTAGAGTTAACACTGGCTACCAATCAGTATCAAGAGCATAATTACACTGCATTACAAATTATGCTTGAGTGTGTGATATTGTCAAACTGCCAGACATGATTTTCTCACCAGCAACACATTCAGTTTGTCTCACTGTTTACTGCAATATGGCTTAGCTAAAACAAACACTTGCTCAAGTGTTTCTAACTTGTTAACACATTTAATTCTAAGTGATGTGTGGTCATTGAAATTATATACATAATAAATATGAATGTGCAAAGACGTAATGATGGTGGAGCTCGTTATTGCACTGTTGAGGGATCTGACTTGTAAAGGGCTTGCAATATTGTTAAACTGCCGTAGTTGTAAAATGACAAATTTAATAAGTGAAATTATTCATTTCATGGCAATCTTTTGTAGTGGAGATGACGAGGAGTGTGTTTCTATCAACTCACCGTGACACTAAACTGGGACACTGAGATGTTGTTTGGGTGGACACTGAGACGCACACACTGTTTAATGTCTGATGCAAAGCGACGGGGCTCTGATGAGCGCTCACATTTCTCCTTTCTGGTACACCTGTAAAAAAAAAAAACACACAAGAGAGCGGGTGTTATTACGGATTACAAATGCACATACACACACATACACTGATCTCGAAACCTGACCAGGGCTCTCCCCCTTTCCACCTGTTTGCACAGGGGAAAAGGAGAATGTCCCGCCGCTCCCTGACGGACGGAGTTACACACATTTATCATATTTCCTCTCTTGCAGTGTGCAAGCTACAGTGGCTGATGAATGGAAACCCGGTCTATAGTGGGGTGGGAGCAGTAGCTACTAAAACAATGGGTGCTTTTTATGTGGAAGTTGAGCCGGTCCATAGGGAAAGGGGTAGGCCCGGTCTTTGTAATGCTGTCTTAATGACTGGCATTCATGGGCAATGCCAAGTACAGGTGGAAATGTGGCAGTTGATGGGGGGCAGGGAGAATTTCTCTGCCTCTTAAAACCACACCAGATGGTCTAATCAGTCTGTTACAGAGGTCTTGACAATTTGAGGACTGGACTTGTTTATGCTGTAGAGGAACTCGCCATAGTTTTATCAAGAAGGGAGCGTCTGAAAACTTTATTTTATAAACCACCCAAAACCTTCATCATTTATTTATTTTGAGTCATGAAGTTAAATGTTACAGAAAGTGTGCCTCATAGACATGGACTCAGCTACACGTTTTGGATTTGTGAGGTATTTTTTAAGAACTCTTATGGCCCAAATTACAAAATAACCTCAACATTCTATTCCTTTAACTTTTTCTAATCCCCTTGAAAACGTATGCAAGTCCTCCATTGATTTAGACAAAAAAAAAAAAAACTTTCTCTGCAATTAACAACATGGCAAATCCACAGAGGTCCTGTATTACTCATACAAAGAAAAGAATGGATGAAAAAGACTTTGGAGGTGGTTCACATATGAAATACAGTAATACTTTATGCAGCAAGGAGCTTTTTTTTATCCTGAACAGGAGAGACAGAGGGAGGGTGGGTTTTGACCTGACATGAGTATTGTCAAGTTAAGCGGCCTAACGCGCCGCAAAGAAGACAGACAGAAAGGAAACGAAAAGAAATAATCTGTTTGAGAGAGGGAGGGAACAGGAGGGGGGGGGGGGTAAATAGTGTAGCAGAGATAGAGAGAGGATGGAGAAGAAAGCAGAAGAGAAGCAGGATTTAAAAGGAAGGCAGCCATTGTTGGCTTTCTGTGAAGCTTTGGCTGCTAAGCCGGTTTGAGTAGGGGTTTAATCGCTTTGGGTTCCTTTGTGCCTCTCTATCACTCCTGTCTGTTCCTCCTTTTCTAGCACTGATTTAATAAGACCACATCATATAAGTACCCCCAGGCTAATAACACACACGAACCTTCAAATACACACATACATGAACATACACAGTCTGCTTCCGTGCATATCCTCAGGTCTGCTGTCTACATCAGGAGAATAATGCAGGATATTTCAGTGAACATGACTGCCTTGTTGAGTATTTCGATGAAGGCTTTTCTCTTTGTGTTGTTTTGGTTAAGAAAAAAAAAAATCCTTACATTTCATGCCAAAACAACTGGCTGTAGTGCGTTATTGGCATTAACGTCACAAGTTAACCAGTTTAAGTGGCTGAATCATTACAAGTGAATGAATAAAAGGATCAATAAAGATTTATAGCGTTCTATTATTTCCCTCACCTCATCTCTGTTACACACAATGATACAGCCTGCTAAAGCTCTCTAGCCTGAAATATTGTTTGCATACAAGCTTTTATAGAATATATAGAAGCCAGCGAATTATATTGCAAGTGGATGGCCTCTGCCGGTTACTTGTTTATGGACATGTCATAAAACCCAGCAGGGAGTGAAAGTTTAATCTCTTTATCAGAGTCAGAAGGTCACATATGTGCTGGGCAGAAGACAGACAGACAATTATTTCTCTCTCTATCTCCCTAAGGTTTGAACACTTGTACTTCTGAAAAACATTTAGAGTTTGATTTTAAGATAAATGAGAGTACTGGGCAATCTGCTGTGCTTTTATAAAATATTACAGTGAAAAAGTGTTCTGTTCCAAAAGGGCATATCCCTCAACACAACAACCCAAAACGAATTCTGCTGTACATCCCTATAGTTAGGCTCAAACAGGGATAGAGTGGTGTATGCAGTTATGCTCACTGAGATACATTTACAGGACTATGTATGTTTTACAAGAGCAAACTTTCAAACCATTACAAAATCCATTGTGGAAAAAAATCCCTACTAAAGTGTGATTTCTTCTTATACATACTGTGTGTTGCTAACACAATTTGGCTAATAATTTGAGAGGTGGGTATGATCAGAGCAATGCGCTGTGTAATTGATTTAATTATAATCCATTCAGGCGATAAAAAAAGAAAAGCACATTTTGTGACAATATGACACATTCCATCCATTTGTAAACATCAAAGAATATATAATTTTGTTAGCTCGGAAAATCAAAGTGATTTCAAATAACAGTCATAAGAAGCCTGAATGGGTCTGTCTTTTTAGATGTCCAACATCTATTCACTTGATTGGTAAACACTGCTCCTGTGCAGAGCTGTTTGACTGAGTGGAAATGACACATTATAAGAGAGCAAGCTGAAAGGATTAGATTGGCCCTGAATGGAAACTAATCTGCACCCTTGTCTCCCCGAGCCTTTGATAAAGTGACACAATTAGAAGAAGACTGAGGGGACGGGGAGAGAATTTTTTAGCCTCTGCAATTGTTTTTGATGAGGTTGTCACGGGCAGTCGAATCGAGATGGTCTCTGGAAAAAATGACCAATCACACAGTGGTAATAATTTAGCTCTTTTGATGATAACATATAATGTGGGCATTAAATAATAATAAAAAAATAAGTCACCTGCATGATGAAACATACAGTGGAAATGACTGAGAAGTAAAGAATAGGAAAAACAAGAATTGGACAAAAGTCCTAAAACGTAATATTTGGTATACAATACAATAAATAAGACATAATGGTAAGAGTCAGCATTAAACTTATTGTAATCTTCTGTATTCTAAAGGTATAGGGACATACTCCAATTCCAGGCTTGATCCTTAATAGTTGGAACTAGTCAGGTATGGAGTGGTGTTTAGGCAGCAGGGCTCAGGGGAGCGTACAGAGAGAGAACATACTAAAGAGAGGGAGCAGATGTATCTTTCCATGTGAGACTTCAGGTGTAATGCATATCTAATGTGAGGCACAGAGAAGGTCAAGCAGGCTGGGAAATGAAAGCTATTAAATTCTCGCAAAGCCTGAGTCCAGCCATCCTTGGCTCTATCAAATGTTCATGTCACTGGAGGAAAAAAAAACATATGAGCATACAGCACACTGCACACACGCATAAGATACAAAAGTGCTTCAACTTTTTTTAAGCTTCTGTGTACAGGTATACGATCTGCCGAATTATTGGATGCATTGGATTTCATAACATGTTTGCAATCATTCCTTTTATTCTACAAATCATCAGTTGCCTTGACTCTGCTGTTTGTGGTAAATCAATGCACAACAAATAGGCAGAGTGTAGTCCAACTGAAACTCAATTACCATAAGACCCATGCATCATCAGATACTCTATAAAATCCTGTACAGACTAATAGCCTGAGGCCGTATAAGGCACTGTGTCACAGAGATCCACTCAAATGACATACATCTACACATCTACACACACACACACACACACACACACACACACACACACACACACACACACACACACACACACACACACACACACACACACACACACACACACACACACACACACACACACACACACACACACACACACACACACACACACCTTCTTGAGCCATCATTAAGAAAGGTGGTCCACAGAGCAGAAATCCGCATGGAGGGGCCGGTGGGGGAGTCATTACCTGGCCCAGTGGCTATGACCCTGTTACTCCCGGTTGTGCACACACACCCACACAGACTTGCACAAAATCTGTCTCAAATGAGCCTGGTTCCAAAGACATTGAAATTGTAGAGTGGCTGCCTCCAAGTCTAGAACTCTCCGAGCCATCCCCATTATGTACAACCAAGAACACCAGCTCAGCAGAAAATGACTTAGAAAGACTTCCGCAGTTTAAACAGGTAACAAGATTAAACAATATGATAAAAAGAGATAGACTGAAGCTAAAGACAAGGCCTGATTTTTTCACTCAATGTCCCATAAACATTCAATAAATGAGGGATATAACAGCCCTTATTATTTCCAACAACCTCCATGAATTCTGTCTTTCACTCACGCGCACAAACAAATCAGAATAAACGGCGATTAGCAGCATCAATCTGGCCCTGAGGGCAAGTAAGCAGCAGCTGTTTCTCTCTACCGTGACTTTTGGTGCCTCACACTCTACAGCAGCTGTCAAAAAGCCGTGCCGTCTCTCTTTCTCTATCACATGCACATATAAACACAAAAATACAAACAATCCCCTGGCAGTGCTATTAAACAGTGGATGCTGTGGCAGGCTTATAAGGCTGTTTATCTAGAATATGTGATGTCACTGCTGCCCCTGAAGATGCTATTAGACCAGGTTCTCTATATTAAAGCTCTTTATCTGTCTGGTTCAGAGGTATGCTGTATGGTGTGTGAGAGAGAGAGGGGGGTTAAATACTGAGAAGAAAATGAACTTTGTCTATAAAACACTTGTTCTTATTTTAGATATTAATTGCTGTTCTAAGCGTTCTTATTATTTGCAATTTGCGAGTTGTGTGATATCTTTGATGAGCTAAGACCGATAAAGGATGTTAACAATAATATTGGAATGCTTCCAAACAGCTCATATATCACTGTCCTGTTTATTACAGCTTCCAACACAATCTGACCTCACAATCATAAAATGAAAGCCCAGACACTGACAAGGGAAAACAAACGCTTATCATTGAAGCCCATCTACAGTATTTCCCAAGGTACTTGTGAGCTGAAGTCACCCGTTTGATGATGTTTTCATAAGTGCCTCTGAGGGTGAAAGGAAAGGGCACTGGAGGGCTGCTTTTCAATGTGCTCTCAATAGTGCACTTGGCTTGATCTTCTATATATTGTGTTATTATGATCCTGCATGTGTGCAGCTGTAGAAAGCAGCATATGATACATATTGATCCAGGCGGTCAATAGTCTGCTGAGTTATGATGTGTTAATTTCTCGCCACAGGGTAGTTTGTAACACTGAATGAGAAATAACTTCACTCATCATTTTCTATGAAAGTGAAGGGCATCTGGAGTTCTCTGGAGTAGAAGTTTGCACTGTTAAAAAAACACTTTCTATCGTACATTTAATTCTAAATGACATGCACACAGCTTGTAAGTATTTGCAGAATACATTTGGAATGTTTTTGCAAGTACCATTATATTAAATGCTTATTAAATCTTTGGTATAGATTAAATAGTAGATCAATTAAAGGTCAAAGTTCTAAACATGAATAAATTGATGATAAAAGACATATGTATGACATACATGCATGGATAATCTAAGTGACAAAGATATCTGGTATTACTACGGGCAATCAGCTGGGATTAAAGCAGGATTATGTAACATAGTTATTATTTTCTCATTAAGCTGCTGTTGCCATAGCACCAGCTACATGATGAGACATCAGACGTGACCTGCATGAGCGCTCGCTCCCTGGGGTGCTCTCCATCATCAGTCAAATCGAACAGTATGTGTGCGATGTGTTTATTCTCATATCCTCAGAGAGAGTACCTGCTTCTGGAGTTTAATTCATGCTCTTCACTGGAAGATTTCTCATCCCTGCTCTGTGAGTTTGTGTAACCTCACCCCTCTCAGTACATGGAATAAATCACTTTATACCTTCTCTCTCTTTAACTTTCAACACATCTTTCATTCATCCTCTCTGTCTCATGTCACTCCTGGTGTCTGGTTCTTGCTCTCCTGGACCAAAGAAAGACACCTTCCCCACTGTGAGTGTGTGTTTGTGTGAGTGCATGTCCTCCTTTCACTGTCTCTGTTTCCCTGTGTGAGGTAGGATGACGATAGGTGACAGTGAGCAATGGTCCCGCCTTAAAAGTGGGCATTGTGTGTGAGCTTGAGCCTGTGTGTTGCACAAAGGTAGATTGGTTTGTGAGCTGTGTGTGTGTGTGTGTGTGTGTGTGTGTGTGTGTGTGTGTGTGTGTGTGTGTTCTTCACACTATGACTGTGACAGTCGAGAGGGAACCAGGAGGTGCAACACTCCGTTCCATCCTGATGCCCCTGTCACTTCTTGGCCTTGTTCCTTTCCCTCAACTTCCCTTAGCATCCAGGGAGAGGTGCAGGAAGGGTGAAACCAGTCACCCATACTCAGGGGATGGCTACCGTCCCCTGGGCACGGACATCAGAGCCAGTGCCATGAATGCAAAGAATTCAGGATCAAATAAACTATTTGGAATAATTTTAAGTTTGACAGTTGACCAAGTCACTTAGAAAGTGTTTCGGACCACGTCAAAAACATTAGCTGCAACTCCTTTTAAGTTGCCAAAGTTGTGATAAAAGGTTGCTAACCATCAAAGATGGACAACAAAATAACCCCCCAAAAGTGAAGCCTGCTGATCAGGTCATAAAGCCCACCTCCTCAATCTCAACTGACAGTACATTGGTCAAACAGAAAAATCCTGCCACACTGAGTGCACCAGATTAGCAAGATAGAGGAGGAGGAACAAACAGTAACACTACAGTTATTTAACTATCCATAAATGTAAATGTAATGGAATGTGTTGGTAAGTTAAATGTGTGTTTTAGTTGGCAGAAAGGTGGGAAGTCAATACCATGATTTCACCACTGACCAAGATAAGCCAACATGCATTATCGGAAACATTTTGGCATCACTTTTCAGGGCCAAAGCTTTCAGGGGAAATGAACAAGTTTCTTGATTTTCAGAAAGCCAAAAAGAAAATACAATCTCTCTAACATTTTTCCATTGACAGCTTCCGGTTCTCATTATCTCCTTGTAATTTTTTTTTTTTTTGCTCTTCATTATCTCTTCTTTGCTTTTACCTCGTCCGTGCATCTTGGCTCAGTAATGAGGGAGAGAGAGTCAGCTCATTAAAATCAAATTTTTCAAGTTAACTTCTTCATCTCACATTTTTCTGCTACAGAAAATGTCACCTTATATATTTCCCAGCTCTTCTTAATGTTGGTTATTTCAAAACTACACTAACTTAATCTGTACGTAGGTTAAATATCAATTTAGCAAGACTGAGACAATTGAAGCCTATTGAACATTGTAGGAGCTGGCACGTTCAAACACCAACATTAAACCGGGTTTTACGCTGCATAAAAACATAGTTATGCAGTCCACCCACTTTTAGCACAGCCACTAATTTAAGTTAATGGTTATCTTTTTACTCGAAATGTGGCAGCTGTATTAGAGCAGTAACTACCTTTTAGGTGTAAACACTTTCTTCCTCAGCCAACAATGTGTTTCAAAGCACTTACAGCTATCTCCAGGGGCACACTAGTGGTCGCCACAACTAAACATGAGTCCTCTGCAGCATGCTAATTGTAGCACTGCAGTTTAATTAGCATTACTTTGGCATACCACAGTAATGAGCACACCGAGGTAACGGATGACTGTGACACAGCGACAGGTAGCGGCGGAGCAGAATAAATATGTGTGTGAGAGAGAGAAAGAGAGAGAGAGAGAGAGAGAGAGAGAAAGAGTTCGATGGATCTGCCAATTAGCTTTTTCCTCTGAAAAGGTTATTCGTTTGACAGCACCAAAGATGTCTTGGGAAAACAAAGGATTGCAGAGACAAGAGGCTTTGCAGCATGACTTGCAAGTTTCAAAAGCCCTTTTGTATGTTTACTTAGAACTTCTTGAACTTATATATTATGATATATATTATCCTTGGGTGCTAATACACGTGTGACAACTATCAATTAATATGTGATTGAGTGACTGCAGCAAAAGAAGCTGAAAAGAAAGATCTTGTCTGTAGATTTTTCTCTACAAACAGTGCCACTCAAATGAACATTTAAGAAGCAAATACGTGTATGTAAAATGTAATTCAAGGTATAAATTCATATCATTTTCAGTACAGTTCTTTTCTGGATTTACTTACGCATTAAGCACTCCTTGTTTACTGATTGTTTGATTGTATCGACAAATCCTCTCTAATCAACTAGGAGAAGCCATTTGCCAGTGGTACAAAGACTTTACTGTCCCCATTACACTTCACGGAGGAGGGATCAATGATTGTAAGTATTTGGACACAGAGAAGAGCAGTGCTAGACAAAGAGATGATGGGTGGGCCAGCTTCTGAACCCAAAATACAATAGAGACACAAGTGCACACCAGCAAAAGTGCATACCAGGCCCAAATGCATCATTGGAACTGACTAACTTTTCGCAGACTGTGAATAAATTCTTGGGAACATAAAGAATGCAGTGCATGATAACATTGCAGAAGATAGAGTTTGATACAAATGATAGAAAAGAAGGGAAGAGAGTGGGAGGACAAAGTAAGTGAAAAAGAGAAAATGATCTCCGTACTCTCAGAATATAACTCTTATCACTGCCAAAAGCAGAGATTGAGATATGTCAAACCAATTATTAATGTGAAGATATCGTGACATTAGCACCACTTGTTTCAAATTGACATTAATATCACAGAGTGATGGGAGATAGTCCCAAACTCATGCCAAAATATGATGATATTTGTTCTGACAATGCTACTTCTCCAAATATGGTTTCCAATCTGTCTCACTGTCACAGATGGCAGGCGTCTTGACAGCCTTGTTAACCACATATATAACTGACAGCCAACAGAGCAGCATTAGGGGAGGTGAAACATCCATAATTCGCTGTAACACTTCCTGCATAATGGCTAAGTCCAGAGGTGCTCAGGTACTTGGAAGGGTAGACGCAGGGGTAGAAACCACAGAGGAAAAAAGATATCTGATTCGACATTTGAAAAACCTGCAGTATGTCCAGTAGTGGGCGAGATATCCAAAGGAGAAATCCTTCCTGCATATTATCCCATTAGCTCTTCTCTTAAGTGTCTCAACATAAAATTTGTTATGAATTAGCGCTACACAAACAACGTTTGATTGAAAACTAATTTGCAAAATGGTATTTCACAAGCCAAAGGTTGGCTTTATTATAGCAATGTGTACAGTAAGTAACCTGCGAGACTGTAACAAGAGCTGTGTCTCCATCTCAGGAAGGGACTTTTCAAAACAAGGGCAGGATCTTGATAATGTCATGGGTACTTGAATTTTACCCTATAAAAGGTCCCAGCTTGGCAGCATGTATTCTTTCTGTAAGTATTTGCACCTTGTGGTGAAACTTGCTGCACAAAATACTGTCAGCATTTAAAAGTGTTCAAATTCTTGCAGACTAATTTTCCTAATCTTCACAGTTCTTAAGAACTCTGCTTCAACCAAGACAACGGTGGGATGGAAGAACCTTTTAAGTCCTTAAAAAGTAGCTCTAAAACTGAAGGTCCATTGTAGCTTTTTGGAAAAGTGTAGATATGTTCTTTTATTAAATTCAAGTTGTTTAGTGGTGGAACAAGCATAATACTGAGTGGACACAACAGTTTAAATTAATAAATGTGGTTTAAATACAGCCTGATACTGTCCAAAGGCCAAGCTCAGCCTTCACATTACCTTCATAGATAATCTTCTATCATGGTCTTCTATGAGGCTCTCCTCTGATTGACAGTAGTATGACATCCAATGTCAGTGGTAAAAGAGTGGAAAGAGAAGAAATGAAGAAAAGAGAAGGCTGATATGAGTGAAGACTTTCCCTTCACCTGCCGGGTTAGACAGGCATTAGCATACGTCGTGCATCTCAGCAAAGGAGAGCAAGAGGATGAGTGTGATAGGCCAAGACAGTTTGGTTGACAGGTGAAGCTTCAGATTTTCCTCAATAGTGGCAGGGAACTGCACAGAGGGGGGAATCTGAAGAAGTTTCCCGAGGGAATTAAAAAAACTTACAGTATAAGGGGAATGAAGGACATGGAGTTGACGGATAGATAGGAGTGCACGTCTATGAATGAAGACATTTGCCTTTCTAAATAAATGGTCAATGTTTGTCAAGGACAGGACTGTGATCAGACGCGCGCACACGCACACGCACACACAGGTGAACTATCCTCTCCTGTTGATTTCCTCCCTGTACTATTGATTGCCTTTCTCCTCTTCCCCTGGTGTTCTCTCTAACAGCTCCTCTCACCGATCTATAAAGTAAATAAAGGCAATGCTGATAGAGAGGAAGGCAAAGCGACAGAGTGCTTGCAATTCTTTTTGCCCTCAGACCAGTGAGGTGATTTCAAGGTTGATTGGGAACAACAAACTATCCTCGAGATGAACCGCATGCTATCCTTCCTTTTTCAAGCACAAAGTAAGGGTTGGATGGGAGAGTGGGAGAGATTTCTACGAGTTCACTATGTATTGGCCTTTTTGCTATACTTGTTATTAAAGATTCATTGTTGAAGCCTTAGGTCTGCTGTCAGTGCACGAGGCCTGTTTTTATATTGTATTCTTTGTAGGAATAGCTCGAACCTTGGCTAGGCCAGAAAGTGCAGTTCACAAGTTAAGAGTACAATATGAACACAATTACTATAATTCACCAGATATCCATCAGTTAACTTTTTGTCCTGCACAACAATGCAGACTGCCCGTGTAGGCTTCTGGCATTCACATATATCCACTCACTTATGGACACTCACTCCTTGGTTTTCCCCTTTAGCTACATTCTGTTAGATTTAGTTGATTAAACAATACTGCAGTAGAAGAGCAAATGTTCAGTATATGTTCATGTGACCATAAAATAAAGATAATAACTTTAATGTGCACATCCAGGCTTAGCAGAAGTGAATATTACCACCAATAATACATTAACTTTACCTGCTTTAAGGAATTATAGTTTTTTTAAATATTTGTGTTTAAACACCTCATTCAAACACTTATCTCTTTCATTGATTCATCTATATCTTCCTTTAACTTTATTTTATACATTTCGGGACCTGCTTGTAAGAATTTTCTTAAGTAGCCAATGAAGTGGTACTACATAGTTAAATGGTGTAACGAGGCATGAAAGAGCAACAGTGCTTGATATAATACAGTAGCATAACATAGAGCAGGCAAACAGGAGTCATTACAGTAAGAGCAAAGAGTCCTCTCTGCACTGAGCTACGTGCATCCCTCAGGGGGAATCAGTTACACCAAGACCCAGTTAACAATTCACAAGCTGGGAGATGAAAAGCACAGCGGTGCAGGGACTTGGAGAAAGGTAAACCTGTGGTCAATAGTTCAACTTTGGTTGTGCATTTAATGTGTGTTACAACTTTGTATGTATAATGTGAACAACTGCACACACACACGCACACACACACACACACACACACACACACACACACACACACACACACACACACACACACACACACACACACACACACACACACACACACACACACACACACACACACACACACACACACACACACACACACACACACACACGCCCTTCAGCACCATTTGTTTTTTTTCCTCTCCCTTTTTCTCGGCTCTGTTCTGGTTTTGGGGACTTGACACTCATATTCCACAAAGAAAGGTGTGTGTGTGTTTGCCTTGCCCTTGTGTGTGTGAGGGAATAGGGGGTGAGATGAGGTGAGCTGATTCTTTCAGGCTAAGTGTGACAGGCCAATCTGTGGCCCCCTATTTGCCCTGACTGGGAGGATGTCCAGGGCGTTAATGGGTTTCCACACACGCACACGCACACGCACACACACACACACACACACACACACACACACACACACACACACTGGTCTACTATATTGCTTTTGGCCGATTAATGTTGAAGTAAATCGTGTAAAGAGATTCAAACTAAGGTAAGAAATTATGACTGACATAAAACTTGACACTGATGCTTCAGAAATTCCTGAATCAATGTGTGTGTGTTTTCATGGGTGAATGTGGAAGACTTTGCTTCTAACCTCTGATATGTGACCCATAACCCCTTAGTGTGTCCTCTGTCTGCTAATGCACTTTCTACCCCAGAGACCTTGAACACATCCATCCATGGTTTCTCCTTCCTTAACTCTACATAAACAAATTTCCTTTTTCTTTTCAGTCCAGTGATCAAATTTGATCTTCCTTTCACAGTCATTCCTTCTTTAACGCTGGCATACAGGATGAGCATTTTCTGGTCTCTTTCCTGCTCAATCTTTCGCCCATCATCATCTTTGTAGCCTTCCATGTCAATCTTTCCTCCTGTCTAGGCTTCAGTGTGTGAGCTCCTCTCACACTCTCATCGCATCTCTGCCCCTGTGTCCTCTCATGCCAACAGGGACAGAGGTCCTAAATGTACTCAGTCTCACTCTGACTTTCTCTCTCTCTCTCTCTCTTTCTCTCTCTCTCACACACGCACACACACACACCCTCACACTCTACCCAAGGGCTAGCAACAACACAAGAAACCAATTTTCAATTTACAGTGGAGTGGGAAATCTCCCTGCCCCCAGCTAGCACTATCTCCCAATCTTGAGGGACACGGATTTGACGGATTTGATATCAGCAGGTGTGTGTGAATTCTTGTGATTCTTTGTGTGCATGTGCATATGTGTAAAAGAGAAAAATTACAGCTTAAAGAAAATAAAGTGCAGGTAAAAAGGACACTTTTGCAAGGCATGGAGAACTTTGATTAAAGAGAACATCTTGCATTTTTTCTTCACAGTTAAGTTACAATAACAGAAACTAACCCTTTCCTCATGTCAACCTGGAAAGTTTGGAATGGTGCCTATCAGAGCCCTGGCAGTGTCGCCAGAGTCTGAGCTCTCACCAGGCTCTGGTTTCATGGCTGGTAAACAAAGCCAGTGGTCTGGTTAGGTAATGGATCTAAGGGGGGCCCTGGCCCATGGCCAAGCCCCACCAGGAAAGCAATCTGAGAGCTGGCCTGGATAGGCTAGAGGACTCCCTGAATGCTCAAGGGCTGCAAGGGAAGAAGAGCTGGGAACAGGCCCAGGCGTCATAGAAGTAGAGGAGGCTAAGAACCCAAACACAGCCATCCCTATGTTTGGTTGTTTTTGACAGTTCAATTAATGGGGAGGAATAAAAGAAATGAAGGTTAAAAAACAAGAAAAAGAGATATATATGTTGTGTGTTTGTATAAGCATATGTGTGATTGTGCAGGTGTAAGACAGCTCTCCTTGTACTTACATGTTGTGCAGGACACACCAGCCACAGTGGGGATCTCCTGATCCAAGACATTCACTGCAGGTTGAGTACTGGCCACAGGCCTCCACTGGCACCCTCGACAGCTGCAGAAAAACAAACAGAAGGAATTAACTTAGTAGTGAGACATTCACATGTGTGTGTATAATGAAGGAATATCAAAATTGATACTTGACAATCGGACTAAGAGGGAACTTAAAATGCAAAAAATGATAACTGCTTGACAGCTTCCGTCTTCTCCCACTGGCTCCATATGGAAAAGTTTGCCACTTTGGAGAGCAGTCCATCTAACATGATATATAGCCCTGCCAATTCAAACTGGCACTGATTGGCAGCGGTCTTGAGTGACCGAGTGTAAAGGGGCAGAACTGAGAAAGACCTCCGCCATCCCATCCTCCTGTCACCATGGAAACAGCATGGTGCAGTAATAGGTGTTGCTGCCACTTTTGATTAATGAGCCGTCATTGGATGATGACCACTGTCACTCAGACCACTCAGCGCTGACAGATGGGAAAGAGAGATGACATCATCAGTGTGGGACTGATTTTGGGTAATAATGAGTGGTCACACTACCCTAAGTTCAGTCTTAAAATGAGATTCAAGAAAAGGTAAACACATCTTTTTGTCTTTTTTTGCTACATTATGATGAGACACAAGGAGGTAAACTATCGTGACAATGATAGAAAATATGTATTGTACCATTAAACAGCTGCAGGTAATAGATTTACTTAATAAAACAAGGAGGAGCATTTACAAGTTCATTATTACATCTATACATTGGTGTTTAATTGAATTGTTCCTTCTCTTTGAATAGGACAGAAGATTAATAATCTTAACAAGAACATGAGTTGATGATCAGACAGATGAGATAAGAAGCTTGCTAAGGAAGGTATGAAGCCGGTATGCTGAAGAGCACTTTGATTGTGATGATGGGGTCCGTTAAAATCTGAGACATTTTATAATTTACCTCATAGCTTCAGTGTACCTCAACTAGTTACAGAGGATTGACCTCTTGGATTCTGCTCTCTCGTTATTCCTCCAAGTAAAAACAATGCAATTACACACGTCTTCCCAGCATATTTTATTGCACTATTCTATATTTGAGGGTAAGAAAAGGACCATAATTAAACCATCTAATGTAGGTCAAGGCTAAATGTAACAACAGATCAAGAACGCTTATGTGCAGTAGTATCTCCAAAGCACAGCCTGGCACTGACGGCGGTTCTCTCTGTCAGAAGCAAAGACTATCACATAGAGCATCTCTGCCTGACAGCCTCTCTCTCTCTCTCTCTCTCAAACAAGAGCACACCGAGTCAGTGCTGCAGTTTTACCCACAAGTCATATTTCAACATGTGTGCACACAGATGAATGGGAACCACAAAGACACACATAGTGTCACTGAAGTCAGACACTGACATACTGGCACTACATCATTCTCTCTCCTGCTCTCTACATGTATGTCTCTTTTGTGTCTTTTTCCAAATACTATAAATAGCATACTCAGGCAGATTCACATGTGTGGAAACACACACATGTTCACACAATTCAGAAAGGCTTTATCTCCCTGTCAAAGTCAGAAGGAATCCTGTCTGGTTTCACAGATTGACGCTAACAAACGTGCATCTTGGTGTGTTAAGAGGGTGTGTGTGCACATTGGGGAAATAGAAATCAGCTGGCATGTTTTGCCCTATCAACTTTGTAGAAGAGCATTTTCTCAGGCAGATAAGGGAATGAGTCTGAGACAGAATCACAGAGATAGTGGAACAAGTGTGTGTGCATATGATCACATGGTTCTGCTGTTACTCTTCACCTGGCCTCCTTGTCCTCGTAAGGTCCCCCTCTTCCTTAAGCAACCTGCTAGCTGTTTTACAGAAAGACCATTGTGTTATCATACGGAAAGATTTCAGCTGCCAAAGCCTTATCATGAGAGTGTATGAAACCACAATCTCCCAGAGTTCCTGTGTTTATGTAATCTACGTGGCCATGTCACCGCATCGAGTGGTTTGTCACCTCGTGATCTGTCATAAAAGCTAAGCACCCAGACAGAACTGTAGCAAACAATGCCTCCATATCTGAACGCTTTATAATTTAACACTTCATCGGTGGCAGATATGGCAATACACACACCACCCACATGTACACAAAAACACACGGATTTAGACTTTGTGAAATAGGAGGGACCTCTTGATGCCTATCGAGGCCTCAGACGCCTGCATCTGGGGGAAATGGCTTTCTCGACAGATAAAAAAACAACAACACATTCTTATACAAAGACAAACACACACCACATTCAGAGCCTGGCAGAAGTGACGGCTGCCAATATGGATCCTCTGTTCCAGAGCACGGATCCTGATATCATTCATTCTCCCCTCTGTCTGTCTGTCTGTCTTTCTCTGTCACTCAGACGCTCTGAGGTGTGTAACATCATACATTCATCAACTCTCCAGACCCTTCATTCTCTATCAGGCTCACACACACACACACACTCAACCACACAACACTTTTGTCCCCTCTTTTATAAAAAAAAAATTGAGGGATTTGGTGGCGAAACGACCCAATGCACCCCTTGTCTCTCTCATCTCGATATCACATTCATTTCATGCAATCTTCTCTGTGGGCTTTGCTAGAGGGGCAACCATTACGGCTCACTGTCTCCTCACTATGTCTGCGGTATCATATCAGCGGGGATAAATACAAAAGCTTGGGAGCACAGTATTTATAATTCTCTCCTGTTTCAGGTGAGCAGCCATTATGCCCTGCACTCTCCCTCCACTCACACGGGGGAGAGAGGGAAGCTGTTGAATATAATTGTGCTTCAGAAAAAGATCACAGACGTACTTGATGCCTTAATGTGTCGGGGGAGAGAGGAAGATGTTCTTGAGCATTTACCGCAATCACACAATGGCATCAAATTATATACGGATGGTATATGCAGTAAGTGTTTTGTTCTATTGTATTCAGGAAGGACTGGCCTCAGAGAGAGAGAGAGAGACAGAGAGAGAGAGAGAGAGAGAGAGAGAGAGAGAGAGAGAGAGAGAGAGAGAGAGAGAGAGAGAGAGAGAGAGTCCCTGCCTTTAAAAGTATTTGCACTTTAAGATCTTCATCTCTACACTGAAGAGAAAATATAGCTTAACTTTGTTTTTCTTTCCTCTCTTCCGCTTTGTCTCCTCTCCTCCTTGCATAATTCCAGAAGCTTTTGAGTCAACCTGCAGTGGTAAGGTGATCATTTAATAAATCTGCAGAGACTTTTATTATTAACTAATTATTCCGCCTTGCCTCTGTTCTTCTCTTTATCCCACTCTTTTCCTTGCCCCCTCTGTTTGTAATTAAACAGGGATTCCACCTGCAGCCAAACTCCAGCAATCCAAATGAACAGAGGGAGGAAAATTAAAGCGATAGCCCAATCCTGTCTTACAGCCTGTAGGGCACGCTGAACTTCTCTTATCTTTTCTCTTCGTCCCTCCAGGCCAGTGTCGTCTTTTTCTCCTTCCCTGGTGTGAGTTTGTTCATTAGTTTGGCACAATGCTGGCAGCGCATCATTCCTACTGGCTGGGAAGTAGGAATGAATAAGAAATAATCTGATTAAATGTTTGCAATGTTCTGTTTGGTGGTGATTTTAATAGCACATTGGAAGCTTGATATTGTGGGCCACTGTCAACGATGAACCGCTGTATAAGACAGTAGTGATCTTTATGAAATACCCTCTCTGCTGATGACTGCCGGCAATTCAGCAAGAATCATTAAGAAATCTATATTCTTTGAAAACAATGGATAGGGGTAATGAATCCAGACCTGCTGATATCACAACAGCATGTCGACCTGGGTAACATATAGCTCTACACACTCTTCTTTCTGGCTTTGCAGGTGTATATTTTTGACAAGTGTTAAAACAATCACTTCTTTTAGAGTGTCTCTTATAATCTCTGGTCCGTCACCAAATCATTTAGTATATGTCATCTATTCCTTCAATCACTCTCTCCTGCCCTGCTATGTCTCACTTCTTTGTATACCTGTCTGGATTGAGAAAGGATTGACGTGGGAGTCAAATGAAACGACGGACAGATCAACGAGTCACTGCCTCGTCACAGCTGACGCGTCACTCAATCCGTCAACCCTCAATCGACGGTATTATATCATAAACTCAGTTAACAGAGCGGGCCGAATGCTGCAAGTGCAATATTGTTTTCATTTGACGTGTTCAAAGGTCACATGACAGAGCCATCCATTGGGCTGTCAGAATTGTCAGTCCATGACAAATGACTTGGATACAATCAATCATTTCCACTTATCTTTCCATTCCTAAGAGGGGAAGGTTCCCCATGCACAAAAAACAACAGTCAAATCATTTTGAGGCAGTTTACTTTTAATAGTTTAAAGATTAGAATATCCAGCCCGAGGTATACTGTGCTATATTAGTTCAATTTGTCTATCTTTGGTTGGTATGTCTATGCTTACTAAATAAACAACCCAAAGCTTAGTCATCAGTGCAAGCTGAAGACATGACGGATGTCATGGTAGAGTACGTTTAAGGTTTTTATATTTGCGTTTAGTCTGTAAAACCATTTCTTTCATTAGCAGCTTCTAGAATTACATAAGTGTGTCTCTGTGCCACACACGTGCACATGCACTGCACACGCACACACTGTGGCTAATTCTGCATATGGGTTAAAATAAGGCCGGAATCAAAATAACAGAGAGCACAATTAGGGACTGTCTCCATAATGCAATACATTGACAAAAAACGATGAAGACGAGTCACACGATTGACAAATTTTATCATCCGTCCTTTTTTTAAAGAAAGCAATTATCTAGCAAATTCACCACCATCCATGATGGGAAAAGGTAGAAGTATTAGGATTCATACATGTACTGAGGCACAGCAGGAGAGATGGAGAGAGAAGACAAAGGTAGAACTTCAAAGGGAAACTTTGAGTGTGACGACAGTTCACTCCAACCTTGTTTGCCCCACTTCGTTGATGTTTTTCAGTGTGTTAGGCAGCCATGCACTGCAACACATCAGCTCTATTCCCTTTTCCTTGTTAGACCACAGCAGCCTGCAGCTAAACTGGGACACAACATAACGTGCACATCCAAACACCTTTAAAACTTAGAAGGGTTGAGGAAGCCACACAGAAAGGGAATTGGTTGAAAGTCTCCCGCTGATGGGAATTAAAGGATTCTGGTATTAAGTGTCTTTGATGAGACGCGAAGAAGCAATACTTCCACAAATTGGCTTGTCGGATTTCCCTCGGGGTTCAAAACAGAGAAAAAAAAACGGGTTTGACTTTGAACGATCTCACCCCAGTATAGTACACATTTTCAATAATTTACACTTACAGATCTGCATTTGCTACACTGAGCATGAAATATTTAGCACCATGAGTGTGGAAGTCCCAGCACTTTCCAGCAACAGTTTAGATATGCTGGGAATAAATTAGCAAGAAAGCCATGTAGGGAAATAAGCAATAAGATCCGGCCTCTGTCTGACTAAACAGGTGCTGGCAGGCTAAGTGGTTATGCTGGAGGGATATTGTACGGGAACATTGGAGGATGGATTGATTGACAAAGACACAACAAAAACTGCTTGAACTGCTCCCAAAAGCCCTGGAACCCAAAGCAAGTCTGAACAGCCAACTGCTGAGCAATGTGCTCCGCTTTCAAAATCCTGTTCATTCAAAATAAGTCATGAGGGGGTCCAAACAGAAGACATTAGAGTTACACTATTGCAACTAAAATGTTTGGCATTGTTGAAGTAGTAATGTTACAAACTGCTGTGGGCTGTTCTGAGTTTACTTTTTAACAGAAACTGTTTTGCCATCATTATAATTGTGGCATTGTACCTTTTATCTTTCTAATAGTGTTAATAAGGTCTTTCTTTCCTTTATTTAGTGAATTGAAGAGGAACTATTCAGGTTCATACACCTGAAATACACACATGCACAAACAGGACCTAAGGAAATGTGTTAATGAAGAGATTTTAGAGTGAGAGGGCTGCACACAGGGTGCATCCCTGAACTGGAAGGGGTTGGTGCCTTGCCAAGGGGCACCTTGGGCAACCTCTCCAGCAACTAGACTAAATTCCATACTTTGGTCCATACTGAATCAGTCACCAGTTTGTTTTTTTCGACTAACAGTTGAGGGCACCCGTTGCACATTTAATTTACACACTGGGCTAACAGTGAAATGATTCCCTCAAGTCCACAGACATCCCCTCATTCATTTTACACAGATGTCCTCATTGTGTTTGACAGATGAACCAGTGTTAACAGGATAGTAACAGGGTAGTGAAATACAGCACCAGCTCACATTAACACTGGGATTGACTTTCTCTGTCACTCAAACACCAACCCCAACCTCCATAATCACAGCCCATTCTATAATCTGACTGTCCTTCTTATACCAGAACATCTATTAACCCGCTAACAAGATGACTTGTCTTGACTTGTGTGTGTGTGTGTGTGTGTGTGTGTGTGTGTGTGTGTGTGTGTGTGTGTGTGTGTGTGTGTGTGTGTGCGCGCGCGCGCACGTGCGTGTGCGTGTGTGCGTGAGAGAGATCCAATTAGAGGACAGCCAATCACTGGATTAATGAGAGGGTATGGATGACAGATTACTCTGGTACCAAAGAATGGTGGTAAAATATGAGGAATGGAGGATGGGGGATGGAATGGAGTTAAAATGACAATGAATCGTGTGAGATAGGGTTAGAAACGGAATATAGATGGAGAGAAAGGAGATGAAGAGAGAGGAGCAGGGAACACAAAAGGCTGAATCCTCATTCCCTTTACAAATCCCTTTAGAAATGAATGAAGGTTGGAGGAGCAAAAATCTATAATCCTGAAAGAAAAACAAACCTAACAAAGAGGACACAGTCACAGGGTGGATGAAAAAAAGGACAAGAAAAGATTGCAAGGAAGAGAAATTGAATGCAGGATGAGAAAAATACAATGACTGGGATGTGGAGAGCATTTATGCAGCATACTGCATGGCTATGTGAGTTAGTTCTTGGCTGGCTTTCTTCTCTAATGAGTGTATAATGTGACATAGACAAGCCGCGTAAAGTGTGATTCTCAGCATGAGGCCCCTCCCACAAGCTGCAGCTCTCTATTAAGGTGTTCCAATAATGTGGCCATGTTGTAATTTATTTACAGCTGATCATAGTGGATTGTTGTGGCAGTAACAACATTAGAGGGAAGCATTACACCTCGTTTAGCTGAGCATTTTCAGGTAATAGACCTATTCTAATCAACTTTGTTTAATTTCAGGTTATAATACTTAAGTTTAAACTACAAGAGACTGTGCCTGCCTGATTACATTGACTTACGTGTAGTACTTAGCTGGGAAATCATTTCAAAGCTTCTATATTCACGTGTATTTATTTCAATCTCTGTCTAATACGGAGCAATGATTGCAGTAAATACAAGGTGGGTTGTTGGTGGTTGTCTTTGCTTTCAACAGCCGGGATCAGAAATATTTGCAAA
Source organism: Symphodus melops (assembly GCF_947650265.1). Classification (NCBI taxonomy): domain Eukaryota; kingdom Metazoa; phylum Chordata; class Actinopteri; order Labriformes; family Labridae; genus Symphodus; species Symphodus melops. The sequence continues at coordinate 6,966,337 of NC_136712.1, forward strand.
CCATAAAGACTCATCATGTTGTCCCCATGATGTATGTGGTCCCTACTCTAATTCAACTTCACCATTAACATAACAATTGAGCCACTGGCTGCAGATGCTTCAAGTATGATTTATATGAAGTGGAAAAACAAAGTCATCTCAAAAATTAAAACATATTTCCTTGGAAGAAGGAAAGGAGAAAAAAAAGAAGAAGGTAATTTTAGCAAAAAGAACAAAACATGTGATTCAATATTCTACAATTACATGGAGTTTTTAGATACTTAATTCCGAAATGAGCAGCAGCATCACAACGGTTTACTATCCTATGATAGAAAAGGGTTGAATAAACTATTACTATGAAGAGCAGGAAGTATAGGGTTGCAGCTCTGATCACAAACTCTAGAGGACTTACTGTAATCATATCAATGGACAGAAAAGGTCTGTCTAATTTGATGTTGGCCTGCTTACTGTGAGCAAAGGAAAAGGGAAATAATAACAGTGGAGAAAAGAAGCTTGGATGACAACAGCTTGGACAGAGAACTGCAAGAACGAAAGATGGCGACCCGTTTGCATTGCCTCACTTTAACATCAGCAGATATGTGAAGGGTCATGTGAGCAATAAAAGCTAGTTTAGTTTCATGTTTTTAAAGACAGCTACAGATTTAACAGTTTCTATAGACCCAGCAGGGTAGAATCTAACAGGCCTATATGTCAAGCTGATAAAAAAAACAATCCTTTAAAACCAATATTTTGGGACCAATTACTGATTAATGAAGTGGCCCTGTAATAAATGGATTTCTGTACATTGAGTTAATCAAGTCCTGTCACTATTTTATGTCAACAATTTATTCATCTTAGAGGATAGCAGTAACACATGTCAACTAAAGACATTTTAGTTATTGACTTGTTTTGTTGTGATCCAAAATCATGTTATCCCCTTACCACCTATCTCCTCTCTCTGTCCCTCTCCTCCCCCTCTCTTCCTGGACTCTCAGAGCAGTCAGGATCCAGAGGTACTTGTCTCTCCTGGTCTCTTTCCAGGCCTGGCATCACCAATCCGAAGCACCAGGTTTCAAGGCTGAGACCAGCAGGAAATGAGTTTTATTAACCAGCTCTGTTCTCAGCCTCCTGTTGTGGGGAGCCCCCCTTCTCCTCTCCTGTCATTCTATCGTGTGTTTTCTGTTTCTGTATTTCTCCCTGGTTCCATTTATCACACCTTCTCTGAGGATCTTGGTCCTAAGCCCCAGAAACAGCAGGCAGCCTTCTGCTATCGACCTGCTTAGACTGTTTGACAGCATTTGGCTCCAATCATGTGTTTGACCTGTTTTGCCAAAATATCACTGGAGCATGTTCTTTCCTTTTCAGATGGAAGTAGTTGTGCTCCTCCACTTTGGAGGATGCAGACACAGAAAGAGTGTTGTTCAGTAAACATTAGTCCTGACAGGCACTAACAGTAACAAAGCATCAGCCATCTGCCATCTCAATCTTCATGACAAATCAAAGTTAGCATTTTTAAAACTAATGAGTCTAAGAAACCAAAAGTTATTTACTGAATGAGACATATATAGTCTGTATCCAATTAATTATGTTTTAATGGGTTTAAATGGATTTGGTAGAAAAAAGCCAAAATGTTTGAGTTTTATTCATTCAATGCTGTTGTGTTCTACAAACCCTTGAGCAGTAAACGAGTGTGTGTTTGTGTGTATGTGCTGCTTTCACTAATTGCTCTCCATATTTGTGTGTATGGTAATTCCCAGATGTTCTTCCTAAACAGTTAGTGGAGGTCAGGTGTCTAACTAGGCTAATAGACTAATTACTACGAAGGCCCAAAACATACACATAAATACACAAAGGAACACTATTAGCTGAAAAAATGTACTTTTTTCAATATAAACTAAATGGAATGCTAATTAAAAAGTGCTAAATATGTAACACAATGTTGGGAGACAGTCCTGTGAATAAAGGAATTCAACGTCACGGGAGAAAATTGAAATGGAGTTTTCCTAACAATTCATTTGTTGCTCTGTATTATCCTCTGAAAGTTATTATACGCACTGTAATCCAAATAGAAAAGAAAAAAAACAGCCTCATATTTCTTCATTGGTACACAAAATAATCTTACATAATTTGATGCAATAAGTAAATAGCATCCTAAATGCCCTCATTTCTTCCTACTTGTGCACCCCCCCTCCCCCCCCCCCCCACACACACACACACTCAGTGCAGATGGACTGCCTGAGATCTCAGAAGAGGCAACAAGAGCTGCATTTGAAAGGGCACCTTCAACTCACTGCCTGTGTGATATTTAAAGTGTTATCTGTATAATCCCAGCACTCCAAATCTGCACCCATTTACACACATACACAAACAAATTGCACAACACATTAGCAAATGCTGACACTTTCATGGTGCCAGAGAGGTCTATAATCCTCTAGAAGCTGCAGACAATATACAGGGGTAACTAGGCTATCGCTGCCAACAAAACAGCAGTGGCCTTATGTGATTACGGGTGGCCAGAGATAAAGAGGCGGGAAGTGGAAATGATATGCATATTATTTTAACTTGGGAGCTTTTTACCCATATTATTACAGCAATGTTATCGACAAACAATAAATTGTTCTCAATGAAGAAAAAAGGCTCAGATTAACCACAGCTAATTTAACTTTTGCCTGAATCCTTAAGAGTAGTCCATGATCCTTTTTCCACAAACATAAATTCTTAATGTACAATGTATTCATTGTTCACCTTTTTTTGTGGCTGTGTGACTGTGTGATAAAGAAAAAGTGACTACCTGAGAAAATAAGTTGTGTGTGTTCGGACTTGCTATGGTGCTATTTTAGCAAGGTTCTGCCTCTGATAGGTGTTCACAGTCTCCCCGTGTCTGTGTCCATTACATAGAGTGCTGCTATTCCATGTCATCAAAGGTACTATGGGAGATTGAGTGTGTGTGTGTGTGTGTGTGTGTGTGTGTGGGGGGGGGGGGGGGAATGTTTGTGCACAGACAAACACACCACAAAGAAGTGGACTGAAACTACTATCCTCTCTGCCTGTAGTTCAACACATTTATTCACTCCAGCTCTGCGCTCACTGTGTGTTTCTGTAAAAAGAACATGCTCAGAGCATCCAACAGTCCATCTAATCCTTTTCTCTCCTCCAGCCAGGCTGTAATGAAATCCTCTATGCTACACCAAAGGTTATTCTCTGACATAACAAATTGATAAATGCCAGTGGTTATGATATCCAGTCAGGAAGGCAGGGTGGGGGCTCGATGTGTGTGTTTGTGTGTGGATGTGTCTTACCTGCGTTTCAGACATGACATAGAGGTAGTGGTTGTCAGAAGAAAAGGCCATGTCTCTGAGGATTGGTCCATTCTCTACTGCCTGCACTGTTTCGTATTGCAGGGCCCGGGAGGAGCCGTCAACCCGGATCTAGAAATAAACAGAAGAAAGATATGATCATTTATTCAGAATGTGATGTAATATTTCTAATCACTATAATGCTCAACTTTTCAACAATTCAACTACTGCAACAACAACAGCTTAAAAAAGTCTAGAAAAGTTTCAAAAATGTAACTTTTGAACATTATTTTAGAAAAAAATGGAATATGAATGACACACTGTCTGGAAGTTTTCTCATGCATCATGCTTTCTATGCTGAATCTGAAGCAGCTCATCTCTCTCTATCACACTTGCAGCCATTCAGAAGTGATTACACTAATTAGACATCTGGGTGAGAGGTGTGGTCTGCGGGCCTCGAGGTGTGTTTACTCAGCAGAAAGTGCATGAAATTGGCCCCACACACACCTGGTGGTGTGATGGAAGTGTTCAGGGTGGTACCTGAACATCTGCTAACACCGTCACACACGCTCATAGGCAGAGTGTGTTTTCCAAATGATCCTTTCTAAATCTGGTCCTCTGGCTGTAATTTCTCAGTAACAGGCAATCTTGACATATCCCTAACCAAGCAACTTTCAGTGCTCACGCACACACACAGTCCTGTGTGGGCTTGCAGACAAGTGTGAAGCAAGTCTTGTTAAACTTATGATGACTCTTGGTAGTTCTTTGTGCTCAGAATGGAAGATAATTGGACAGGAAGCAGATGGTCGAGCAGACAGGTGAGTCACTACATGATTAATTATAATACGCTGATGACAACACGTACTGTCAGCATATCATTAGAAAAAGCTTTCTGCTGCCCTGCCTTAGGCTACAGTCTCTCTTGGGTCAAGAAGCCCAAATTGTTCGAAGTAGGTAAGTGTTTTGTTCTCTTTTGAAGGGAATGGAAAGAAAACAATTCCAACAATATTGGAATCAATGTGAGTGTTTGCTATCTGATTGGCCAACAGGTGCAAATCACATGTGTCAGGTTTGTTCTTCACTACAACAGGAGCCAATGAACAACCATCAGATGGTTAACGATGGGACTCTTCTTTGTCTTTGCTCTGACAATTAAGTCCTGTGTATCTACAAAGAGAAACATTAGTACACAAACTAATGTTGATGTGCTGCCCTAGTCCTGCTGCATCCAATGATATCCAGTTTCACAATATGACATTTCTCTGAACAGGCATCACCCTTCACCTTGATTTCACCCTACTCTTCTTTGTTTCCCATCCATTCTTCCTCTCTTGCTATGCCTCCTGCTTGGCTTGTGCAGTGATCCTGATCTCAAAGGACCTTGAGGTCTGTGTATCAAAGCCTCACACACTTTCACTGGGAGCCATTGTATGCACTGGGGTCAGTTGCAAAGAAAAGAACAGAAGGCGAATGGGAGAGAGAGAAAGAAGAGAGGGGAGGCAGGAAGAAAGAAGCTTCCACGTGAACCCGCTCCAGATTCAGCAGGTGGGGTTATCTAATCTGCCCCATCGGCTGTGTTAATTTGACATACACAATATGAGTGAGCATGTGCATGCATTAGGAAGATATTTGTGGCTCACACAGTATGATAGCCAATTGAAGAGCAGAGTTAAAGGGCAGATAGTGTACGGCAGAGGCTGAATATAGAGTTTTATTGTGTTGGGACAGATCCACAGTCACCAGGGAGCAGAGGGGCTTCAAGGGGAAGCTTCTCTATTATCCCTCAATGTGACCACTAACAAAAACAAACGAGCCACCAGGGAGTGCATAGCCTGTCCGCACCACTGGCTGGTTTGGTCGCACTGGGACTGGAGGGAAACACGTCAGGGAGAAATGAAATAAAAAGACCCGTGAATTTATTTGTATAATAAAATTAGCAAATACAGAGACTTCTATGGACTTTTCCCCTGCAGATTTTAAACCCCCACCTCTGTGCTTTCAAGAGATAGTACTATAAAAGATTTGTCCACATTTGTATAAACCTCTAAAATAAAGTGAAATTAAACACTGTGTCCATAATTGTCATCAATACAAAAACACAAAATGTCTTAAAATAAAAGGCACAACCGATACCACAAAATTCTTAATAATGAGATTGGGCTAAAATGATTATGTTATTTAACATGAAATGTCTAATCCCACTTTCATTGACAGGAAGACCCATTATTTATATATCCTTAAGTGATTTTTTCATCAGCCTAAAATCATTAAGGCAGCTACACTGGTGCTAGCCAATATTATCGGATTCCTTTTCAACAGTAATAAAGTGGATTAGCTGCTCTATGCTAAATGGATTACAATGCTAATCTCTGCTATCACATTAGCACTACACAATAGACACTCACAGGCAGACAGACTTCATTTGGTGTCAGAGTGGGAAGGTGAGACATGCACTGGGCCCACACATAAAAGCACACATACAAACAAGTGTGTTCAAACAAGCACTTGCATAGATAGAAACATTGGCATCTCACTCTCCCCTTCTTTTTCACACGCTTACAAACACCTAACACGCACACACACACACACAAACGCACATACACACACACACACACACAAGCTGCCTGGCTGGAGCTACTCATATGGTAATGATAGATACTCTGGGGGGAGTTACTGGTGCTTTTGACACAGAGCAGAGCACACTTCCTCACCACCTGCAAAATGTGTATAGAAACATTTCTTTGATAGCTACATGTGTGTGTGTCAAAATTCGTGTGTGTGTGTGTGTGTGTGTGTGTGTGTGTGTGTGTGCATCTGTGGCCCCAGATCATACAGAGAATATCCTGGTCCTCCATAAAGCAGCACCCTGGCCACACTGTATCCCCCTAGTGGTTGTAAAAGATAACTACAGCACTGAAAAGGAAATATGTCAGTGGCTTGTGCAGTAAATTATAAGTGAGGTGTTTCTTAGGCTCTTTGTACCTTTTATAGTTAACAGCAAAGGATATCTGTGATGCATAAACAGAAAAGCTGCAAACTTGTTGATACATTTGTAAAACGGCAAAGACAAAAATAAATACAGCCTCGTGTGCAGATGGCATTTCTGCTCTGAATCTGTCAATGAAAACTAATGCCCAATGTGACTATCTCCCTAGCACCATGGGGCTAACAGCTTGCAGAAGGTGTCATTCAGACAGGGAAGCCATTCCGGTGTGAAAACCGCAGGAGTACCTTCTCTCAGCTTCCTCCTTTTGGCGCAGTATGTGCAGAGAAGCACACTTCCTCTGACTCTGCATGAAATCCACTCTAAAGCACGTTAAAATGTATGCAGTCTTTTTTTAACCAATATATGCTCTTTTACATAAATCATGCTTAATTTACCGATGTTATGATGCACAATAAAATCCGCTTGTATGGTGGAAATATTGTAAAAACATATCAAGTTACAAGCCAATATGAGAAATACACTTTTTTTTACTGTTAAGTTATAACCATTTTAGAAGATGGATTGCTTGTTTTATCCAAATTTGAACCCACAGACAACTCACAGGTCAATAATGTAGTTGCCCCTATGAAGCTCTCTTCCATTCACTGAAAATTGCCTTTTTAAATTCAATATTTCAGGTTACACATGTGAGAACTTTTATTGATTTTAACTTATCCCTGAGAATTGTTTTATCAATATGTAGAAACGCATGTACATCAGTTGGCAAGATTAATTGTCTCCACTTTGGAAACAGTAATTCAAGTAAGTAATTTGGAAAGCAATATATTGGAGAAGTGTGTCCTTTCCAGAAAAGGCACAGAGACTGAGGTGGCAAAAGAAGGGCTAGTCACACAGAGTCAGAGTCTGTTGAGCATGGCACACACACACTAACACACCATGGCTGGAACACACTATAACCAACATGCTGCAGGAGGAAGCCAGAATAAGCTGCTGACTATAGTATCACTCTGCCCTGACAGGGGCCACGACACCACAGTGAGGTGAGTGGGCTGGAGCAGAATGTCATCCAAAGTCATGTGGCATGCTGGGAAACTTAAATGACCACTACAAACGTGTGAGGAATTCCACTAAAAACCCTGACACATGCAGAGGACAACCCAAAGTATGAGCCAAAATTGTTGCAGATGTGGTCATGAACCTTTGTGAGATAAAGTGATGATTTTTTTTTTTTTTTTTACAAAATGTACTCCCAATATAAAATTTGTTTTTTCTAGTTTATTGTGTTTTAAAGCAGCATTTAGGAATGGTGGAAGGTGTTGAACTAATTGTCTATGGATGTGCATTCAATGAGTTTTCAGAAACATTTAGATCTTTCTAATCAATGCATGTCAAGATCTATCTGTTCTTTTTTGCCAATCTTTATGTTTGAGAAAAATATACACAACAAAAGACATATTGAGGACATCCTCATCTTAACCACTGAAGTAAAAGATAAATGTTCAAATGTAAATTATAAAAAAGAATTACTGTTTTTTCTTTACTTTCAACCTACAGCTCATTCAGGACATTCAAAAGGCAGCTGATGTTAGAATGAAAATGTAAATAAAATCCATCCCACTTTTCACCAAGTATATCTTAACATAATATCTCTCGGGGATTTCAGCTTTGAAGGATGACAGTTAAAGTACAAGGAAAAAAGAAGTCTCCAGGGCTCACCTCTGTAAGCCCTTGGGTGCACGCTCTGTTCAAGATATCATCGGAAACATTTCGGAGCAGCACCACATGCCAAATGCCACTGCAACCTGACCTGGCACACTTTGCTCAGGTTTCGACCCTCTTTGTCAAAGCACAGAAGAGTGTTAGGTATTCAATCAGGCAAGGCAGGACATGCAACGAGAGCTCATGAGCAGGGACCGCCAGACAGAGAGAGAGACAACTGAGATGAACATTCAACGTGTAAAGAAAAGAAACAACGTATCTTCCCTACATAATGGCAATGTGTCTCTCCACGCATTCTATTCATACCGACAGCAGTACAATGGTTGCTGTCTGATTGCCCAAATCTGTCCAGTTTCCTGAAACATATGGCAGACAGAGAGAAACAAGGGGGTGGAGAGAATAACAGAAGGAAATGGGGCTAGGAGGCGGACTGGATCCATCTCTCATTGTCAATCAAGGCCAGGACAAACCACATTTAATGCCTCAATATATAGCTTTAGGCAAGATGGACTGGTGCAAGACAAGTGGGGGAGTGTGGATGATTTGACATTAATCTCAGGGTATTAACGAGAATGTGGCATGCTAATGCGAGATGCCAGACTGGTCCTCTAGCATCGCTGGAGCACGCATGATCTGTTATCCATTTGCCCAGAGTTATTAGAGACATTTATGGACAGATAGAGAAGATGTGTGGTTTCTAAAACAAGTAGTGCAGGTGACATGAACGACTCATACCATGGCACTTTACATCTACAGTGTCTTTTGGCACAGTATTTTATGTTTTATGACCAGCTATAATGGAGACATCTTGCAACAATCCAAAGGTACAACATAGACACTGTGCTTTACTACTCTTCTTTATGGAATAAAAATATTCATTCAGTTCATTTAAGCCACATTAACAATCTCCCCTCCCTCCCTCCCTTCTGGCTCCACTCTCTCTATAGGAGGATGATTGGGCAAAAAACCCCGCAGAGTGGAACTGAACTCATTCTGTGCTTTAATTCACCATTCTCTGTTTTATGTTTGGGATTAGGCATATCTGCCACACAGCAGGATTTTAATTAATGCACTTTCCCGGATGCCTGCACTGCGAGGGGAGGTTCTTTGTGGGTGCAAATCAGCAGAATGTCATTGTTAGCAGGAAGTACAGAGACTAGCGTTGGCAGTGTCAAAACTTTGCAGAGGTATGACCTCTGTAATGGCCCTCCAGTTGGGTTTGAATATATTGAGCCTAATCCTCTGTGGACTATTTTGGTTAGGTTGTTCATTAAAAGACTGTAAAGTGAGATTAAAGTGGTGTAAGATGATAGGGATTTCTAGTTAGAGTGTGTCAAGATTACTTGGTCATAGCTATAATAATACTATAGTATATCCCCCCCATCCTCCACATGCCTATGTTTTTCTCAATCCATATCTACAGTATCTCTTTATCAATTCCGTGGCCCAGCCGATGGATGTCCACCCCTGAATCTTTTTCTCCTCGATGTTCGCTCTGTTAGATGTCTTCTTTGACACTGCTGTACCTTTTGGATTCATGATGGATCTGTGCGAAAAGCCTTCCTGCATGCTCTGCCACGATATAAAGAACAGCTGATTGTGTTGTGATGGAAAGTTTTGAGATCCAAAAAAAGCACATGTGCACTTGTGTTTGTTTCGTATGGCACTATTTAAGTTTCTAGCACCTCATATCTGGGATCTGACACTATACCAGACAGTGCTGCAGGGGGACCCCTGGCTCAGTGACGGACTGTCGTGGTATTAAAAGGTGTGGTACCTGTTAGCCTGCAGGTCCACGCGGCCTGCTAATCTAACCTTATCCCCCTGCTGAGAGGGAGACAGAAAAAGCAAGGAGAGAAAGACAAGAATGCTATTGTGAGGGATGATGGTGTTGGACGTGAAAGGGGACAAGTGTCTGGAGGGTCCCTAACTCATTTCCCCCCCCGTTTTCCTCTCCTTCCCCTGTCTCCCCTGTGGCTTCAAAGGGTGAGTGACAGGTCTCCCTGCTATCATTCCGCTCACTGCTGAGCTGCCTCAGAGCACTGTGACCAGGCAGGGGGCTCACAGTTCAGCCTTTGTTACTCATTTCCCTACTCTGCTATTACTTTTGCTCTTTTCCCTCTCTCCCTCACTCTCACTCTCTCTGGTGCTGTCTCAATCTGTAAGTCATGAGGTGCACTAAAATACCTGCAGGCCTATAGACGGTTCAAACTTCAGAACATTTGTGACCACTTGACTTCTAAAAGTCGCTGAGCTTCTGATATTTTCCTCCTCTTCTTGTTATTGTGGTCCTGGTTTTCTCTGTGTATTGAATGCATTTTGTGCCCCATTTATCTGCCCTATTATGATTGTGTAGACCCAGTTTAGAATACAGTACATCCTATGGCTTTCTGTGCTGTTAAAAGTGACTAGAAACTTGTTAAGCTTTGATAAGTCTTTGATTTTTAATTGTTTCAGCAGAACATGTGTGTCTATGATGAGGTGATTAGACGACCCAGAAAAGGTGCTGAGCATTTGCTGCTGTCCTCTTTGTGTAAATCCAAAGTTGCGGCTCTTCCTGGAGGTACAAAAGAACCCTCACAGATGTATTCAGTGTGCCCAGAGCATGTATGCCTTTCATTTTCTATTTTTGTTGTGAAAATGTTGCTTCATCTATTGTTTTGTATCTTGCTTCAGAGACATTTTTCAGCATTTTTATCCATTGATAGTTTTTTTTTTCTTGAATTTTGCCATTTTACATTCCATCACTTTAACAGAGCACAGAAGCTGTCACTCTCTGCACAACACTTCCATGCTTCTGACGTCGTCCCTCCATCTTTTCACATCACATTCCTCTCTCACTGACTCAGAAGCACAGCAGGGTTTTTTTCAGGCAACATGTAGAGCTCTCCTGACAGACCTCATTTAGCACAGACAAATACCTGGCCTCGCTGAGGAAAAAAAAAGACATAACCACATTTCTCTTTCAAACCAATTATTTTCTCCACTAGTTTGCCTTACTCGGGTATTCTACAGTGATAAGCGCTGCCTTTCTTAGCACTGCTGCTGCAGCTACTGGCTGGGCCTCAAGGACCCCACTGAAGCAACGGCATAATTTAAGCGCAGAATCACCACCTGTGTCTCTGTTAGTGGAGCAACCCGGGTGCAGAGTTACCGACTGGTGTGCAGCCCATTATATTTTGTGACCAGAGGCCACTGCGTGAGAGCTGAAAAGCTTTGGGAGCCATTAATAAAGTCAACATGCTCACTGAGTAGAGAGGGCGCCAATTCAGCCCCTTTGTGTCGAATCACGACTTGGCTTTTCAGGCAACACAGCGGTGCGAAAACTCAGAGCTACGGACACCATTCATTAGAGAGAGCATGCTTGCAAACTGTTTCAGTAGATTGAATGGTATAAATACAGCCCCCACATTGAGGTTAAACTGCAAATGTGTTTGTTTGACAGGCAGGCACAGTTTGCATGTCGGTGTCGTGCTCACACCTGTGAGAATCATAGCAGCCTGGACACTGGACATATGGCACAGCAAGGGACACAGAGCTTTGATGTCAGAGAAGAAGAAGATGTTCTTTCTTCCAGCATTACTCGTGGGGTGCTTCTAATCACTATAGAAATATATACATTTGCATTTTTTTTTTGCCAAAGTGAGCAAAACCTGTTCTAAATTGAATTTAAATCAACATTCATATAACAATGAGTCCTTAGTTTCCTCCCAAAATCACTCACTTTTGGACAAGAGAAATTTAGATGGAAGAGAGCAGAGAGCTTTATGTGCATTGAAGATTGATCTTGACATTGATTAGGTCCAAAGACTAAACAGTCCACAAAGTCCCAACCACAGAAGAACAATTATGCCCATTCTCTGTTTGAACCACATAAGAGAACTTGTATGTACTTTTATCAGATGACCACATCCACCATGGAGAGAGAGGAAATCACTGACCTCAGATAACCTAAGGCCATTATTACGCTGACACAGAAAAACAGCAATGTTAGGAAACCTTGCATCATGCTCACATCGAGCAGGTATCGAGGTCTGGTCAGGAACTTTAGATGAACATGAGCTCTCTACATAATGGTCTAGTGACAGACTTTGATCCACAAGTCTAGGGTCCCCTCACAAACACACCCACTGTGACCTTTGTCTGTAGTTATTTTAGGTTATGTTTCAACACAATAACAGGGTTTATTCTTTCCCTATGAAGGTTTTTTGATGGCACCATGCTCTGCTTTAATAAATAACTATCAGTAGCCTAGCCAACCATAGATGTGGAGAAAGACCGGGTCCCAAAAGAGATGTCTAGGTCTGATAATGACCCACTGACAGACTGAGATCAACACGAGCAAAAGGTAATGGTGTGACTTTGAGAAGACTTTCATCTTTATTCCAGTTTGGTTTTAGCGCTTATCTGTTTTCTTTTACTGCTTATCAGTCTGTCCTCTTCTCTCTGGTCAATAGTAATTTTCAGCTCGTTTACCAGGGCAAACAGAGCAGTTCATTGACTTCAAGGGGGTGATTGGTTTCCTGGGAGATAATAACAAAAGCACAAGGGGACACACAACAACAAAAATGTACACTCACTCTTACAAAGCTTAAAGAAAATCGTAAGAAAAAAAACTTTTACACATTAAACTACTCGTGTGGAAAAGCAAAAATAGAACAGAAAGACATGAGGGGGGAGAGCAATGTTTTTGTGAGAGTGTGTGTGTGTGTGTGTGTGTGTGTGTGTATCCAGGTGTGTGAATAATAGATGTGCAGCTGAGAGCCAGACTCTGTCTGAGACAAGACATCACCCTGGATCCCGTTACCACACACTACCATCAGGAACTCTGGAGACACAAGCAAATGCGCACGCACACTTTGCTACTTAAAAGCGTGACCCTTTGCCCCTCAGTGCTGTTGATCGCAACACAACACTTTCTCTATGCGAGTCTTTGCAGGTTGAGTAACAGAAAGGACTTATAACTCCTCATCTAAAGTAGGTGGAATTCACATCTAACTGGACCCCACTGTGAAAGAAGTGGAATAATATTCTACTAGTGCAGCCTCTTTGGCAAAAGACACATGGTGGTGCACTCTCACACACACACATAGTCCTACATATTAAATCTATGGATCACTGACTGAAGATCACACATACTCATGAATTCATGAATTTTCAATCGCCCTACCTTAACAACCGCAGCAGACGTGTGTGCGTTTGGTGTGTGTTTGGTGTGTGTACCGGCCTGGTTATGGGGAGCATTCATTGCCTACCCTTCAGTTTTATGTTGTGGTGATTTATGAGGTACCCACCAAAGTTTCTAATTAAATAGGGAAGCACCTCACAACCAATTCCTCAGAGATAAGCAGGTGTGGATTTCTGTATGCCCTCCTTATTGTTTGTGCAAGTATGTGTGTATGTGTGTGTTTTGTGTATATTCCCTTGTTTTCAGCCCCAAGGGCGCTTCCTTTCCCCACTCATTTCTCTTTTTTTGCCTTTATTCCTTTATTAAGCAGCCTGGCACTCTTCTTCTGTTATACCTGTTTTCCCACTGAAGTGAAAAATTGCAGTGCTGGCATAACAGGGGACAGAGAGAGAGAGGGAGAGGGAGACAAAGAGACGGCCAGAAAGAGAGAGAAAATGAAAAACAAGGGAGCGAGGAGGACGGGGAGGGCGAGGAATAACGCTGCAGTAAGCCCTTGAGGCATGTGCGATAATAATAGGAGTCTTTGGAAGAAAGATGGTGAGACTGAGAGGGAGAAAGAAGACTAAAAGGCCAATATCCAGTGAAAATGGTTTGGATGCTTTCCACGCAGGCTGAACAACTACAGGAGGACTGGTTGATAGAAAGGTTTCAATGTCCACCACCTGCAGGAGCCAGGTGTGGATGACGGTCCCCTTGTAGTTTTTGCTCAATCTATCACAGCCTCATGCATCTAGAAAAAAATATTTATGGAACAGTTGCTTCCATATTTAAGGAACAAAATATTATTATCTGAGTAAAAAATGCAAGTAAACATCTTCCACCAAAAAAAGTGCTATAAAGAAACTCTTATCACAGAGGGTATCCCGAAATGACTGATAGTCGCTGCAGGCGGTGCATGTTTTCTTGTGGTGTGTAAGATGTTACCAACATACAGCTTAAGTTAATAATATCTGCAGTAGGTAATTACGCTTAAAGAGAGCGTTAAAAAAAAAAGCACAAAGGGAAAACAGATACCAGAAATAGAGCACTTTCCAACATAAACTGTCTTGTTTCCTTATTTTAGATCCTGTACCTTTCCTTTGCACACAGCAAAAGGAAATTATTCTTCCTCCAAACATTCACCACAGGCAAACACATTAATCACAACACAAGTTCATTTCTACGCCTCCTTGTATTCGGAGCAATACTTCACCTTGAATTATGTCTGACAGGCCAGAATTGTATCATTACGCTACAGCCCTACTTAAACTTTTATACAGAAACAGGTTTTTTAGGCTTGTCAGAAAAGAAAAATCACTATAATGCATTAGTCTGAGTGACACATATTAGTAGGTGCTGTGGAAATGGCTTCAAGGGTGACCATAAGCCAGGAACAGAATTCCAACCTGGTTGTGTACTTGTCCAATAACAACCCTGCTCTCGCATTATTTTGTGCGCACATTCTTAGCACTTCTATGAAGATATCACAAGTATAAGTCATCCTTTCACCGACTCCACGGGAGGCTTCTCTAAAATTAGTGCTTCTCTATCAGGAGGGCATTAGAGTTTCACGCCCATGCATTATGCCGCAGCACAAAAGCCTCTTATTGTGCATGACAATGTTGGCTTCACAGTGGGTGTCAAATAACTTCAGCCCATAAATATATGAGCGTGTTGTTTCAGGATGGTTGGTTACCTAATTATAAAGACAAGGGAACAATAAAAGGAGCATGTAAGCATATTTGAATGGAGACGATACATTTAGGAGTATACATGCAGCATGTAGATGTGTGATTACACAGATATTAAAGATGAAAACAAACATATTAGCTGCTGCAGTGTAAAACATGGAGACTTGGTGGAAAGCCATGTAATCAGACTGTGCAGAAAATTGAATTCAGAGTCGATATGAATGCCAATGTGTCAGAGCAGAGACTCATTACTTAAATATTGTTCTCCCTTTCTCTCTCCACACAGTTGATTTAAAGTGTGTGTGGAAAATTTGACATTGCTGATACGAAAACACTTTTAATAACCAGTCATTCTCGCTCTCACTCTTCAGCACTCTCTTTGCGTCTTTCTTTACCATGTCCTCTCAACCTTTTCTGCCCTTTTGCAATGCCAAACATCAACGTATGATGAGCAAACTGCAAACCAAGTGGCCCTGCTGAGGCTGAGCAAGCCTGAGTGGCGGAGAGAAGGAGAAACAAAGAGGGAAAGATTGAAAGGAAATCACCTGCAGAACGTTAAGATAGAGATGGGTGTAAGCTGCGGTAACACTTGAAGACAGATAAAAGTTAATTCTCTCCCTGGGAGAGACAGAAAGAGAAGAGGAGAGAGGAGTCTAAGAGGATATTTGGTGAATGGAGCCTGTCAGCTCACGTTGTGCAGAAATCCTCTTATACCTCAAAATTTCAATTAGGTGGGGAAGCGTTTTGCTGTGGTGCGCTTCTTTCGATACTGTGCAGGAAGTACAAGGTGCATGAGGTGGGATTTGTCACAGCAGCGACAGGCCTGCTCCACCTACATTATGATTCAAAGAACACACACAAACACACATACATATATACACACACGCACACCTGCCAAAGCCATTTCGAGTGACAACAGAGCTACACTTGAAGCTACTTCAGTGTTCAGTGAGCAGTGTTGCAATTGAGTTTGTTCCACTGAAGAGGATCTGAAATTTAAACTCCACAGGTTTGTGTTGGGCTGCTGTCATCTGTCTGACAGGGACAATTACACTTTGTGTCAACCTTTCCAAATGACGCTGACTTAAAGTAATTACAATGCCAAATGTAGCAGCCCATTTTCATGCTTTGTTTTGATGGAATTCCCGCCTTGGTGTTTCTCTGTCATGTGCCCTTGTCTTTGCGTGGCCCTTACTACCTATGACTACATGACAGAGTAAAAGAGGAAGAAAACAAATGTAGGTAGAACCGAGGACAAGCTAATAAAATAACAATCTCCATCTGACAAGAAAACTAAAACCACCATCCCCCGTCCTACTTCTGGGTAAGTTTTTCTCCTTCCTTTATCCGATCGCTTTTTCCTCCCTCCCATCCAAGCATTCATCTGTCTTTTCCCTCTGTGTTCTTGACAAACTCTCGCGGCTTTTATGTTCTCTCTCGACAAACTTCTCTCACTCACTCGTTTATCCCTCCTTTCCCTATACATGTAGCCCTTCTGCTTCTTTCTTTCCCAAAACTCTATCCTGTCGTTCTCTTCCTCTCACCTTCTCCCCTTCACTTTATTCCCAGCCTCCCAGCTGGCTTTCATCTTCCCCAGGTTAGATTACTGTAAAGCACTGCCTGTCTGCCAGCATTCCTGAAAGCTTTTCATCTCTGCTCCGATTCATCTGGGGAGACAGAGAGAGCGAGGGAGCGGGAAAGAAAGGGTGAGAGAGAGAGAGAGAGAGAGAGAGAGAGAGAGAGAGAGAGAGAGAGAGAGAGAGAGAGAGAGAGACTGGCTGGTGTGGCGGCTATGGATTTCAGAGCCTTCAGTGGTTAACCTGCGCTGCACGCTGCACTGGCTGATGGGAAATTTCCCTGCTGGTCTCTTGGCTGTCTGTGAAACGCCCACTCAGAGCTGAGAGCACACCTCACTGGGGACAGACAAATATCTGTACACACACACACACACACATGCACACGTCAGCAGAAGAAACCCACAAAAGTAAACAGTAAACATACAAACAACACACAAACCAGTGTGTACGACACACATTACACATGACAGACAAAACACATTTACATGCAATTAGAGCAGAATGAAACAGGAGCGGGTACACCCAAATGTAAAAGGTGTTAACATACTGTAAGTGGAACATGAAAGAATAAAAACAACAAAATGCAAAACATTGGAGCTGAATTAATTCTGAAATTGTTCAGAAAGAAAAAAACGACAAAAATAAACTTTTGACTCTGCATCTGTGCAGGTTTCTAATAAGCATGCAACAAATCTCAAAACAATATTAAACTGTTTGATTTGGCATCCACGGTTCATTACTGAATAGTGAATTGTGCTTTTTTAAGGTTCACAGCACGGAGAGCACAGCCGGACAGCTGGAGTGCAGAAAGAGGGAAATCCTGCTGTGGTTTTATAGATTCATTTGCGACAGCATGAGATATACAGGGTATGAAACTCTGTATAAACCTTATAAGCACACATACTGCCATTTTTCTGAACCGTCAAAAAAACAAACAGTGGAAACACTTTCACAGCCCGTGCCGTCAGAACCGAACCGTGAACCACGATCAAAAAACCAAGATATGTATTGAACTGTGGGCTGACTGTACTGTTGCAGCCCCAGTTTCTACAACTAGGAAGTAAACCGAGCTGCAGTCTACTAAATGTGTTGTTATGTTTGCATTAGGTTATATTTCTTTAAATAGTTTTTTTTTTTTAAAGCTTCTTTGGAAGGTATGATAATACACCCTGGTTTATGAGACAGACAGGCAGCATCCATCTCCGCAAAACACACAAACAAATTAAGTTAGCCTTCAGACAAACAATGAGGAACATTAAACTCCACAGATAATTCAAATTTAAATTCAACACAAAATGTTTGTTTATATCTTTCTGCCCACAAATGAGCATTCACAGCTCACACACAGCAGTGCAGTGCAGAAGGCCTTCCAGCTGTGTGTAGATGTGTATTTCTGTGTCTACTGTCTGTGTTTTTTAGCGCAAGTGTGTTTTATGGAAATGGGGGGACTATGTCAGTGGGTGAATATCCAGCCTGGCTTCACTGCAGTGCAACATTTACGCATTACTACTGCAAAGTGTGTTGGCAAATAAACTGATTTTAAAATGCTGTGCACCTGGTTTGTCTGTTCATCAGTCTAAGTGTGTCGTTGTGCCTGCCTGTGTACATTCAGTAGAAATTGGGAAGGTATTAAAACTAAAATGTGCCTTCTTTAACCACGTTTGAACAGCAAGTCTAAAGTTGTTTGATACAAATGTTTCTCCATTCTGCATGACAGTAATCTTCTTACGGTTTGAATTTCTCGACAAATAAGCCCCAGAATTGAAATAAATGACAGACCAACACGCATCACTCAGGCATGACAAGTGATTATAAAATCTAACTCAATGATGGTCAAAAGACACGCAGGAAAGGAGGAACAAGTCAGATTTGGACCCAGGCCACCCGCTTGAGGATCTAAAGCCTCCGTACATGGGGTGCGCTCATTAACCACTACCAGCTCCCCAGGTCCAAGCATTCCAGACTAACTTTGCATTCCCCTTCACACACAGCCACACACTGTCACACGCAGCTCTCCCTGTCGCAGGTCTCTCCTTTATGACGGCTCTGTGTGATGATATGTTGCTGTGAAGTATTAGGGGCATCCTGCATGTGAAATTTATGGACCTGCCAGTCTCCCGGCCCTACTCACAACTCCCACACCCTTTAATCTTACTGCTGTCATCCACTGTCACTGCCTGATGACTATGGCCTTGGCTTACTGCCAGGCCCACAGTGTGCGTGTGAGACTGCTGAAATACAAGGCAATTGTAGAGTACAGTAGCGTACAGTATGTCAGTCGAATGTAGGGCAGAAAAGACAAGGACCAAGAGGGACTGCCATTGATACGACAAGAAAACAAAAACATTCTATGAAAAATAAATGAAGCTGAAAAAAGGAGGGAAAAAACAAGGAAGGGGTAGAATCAAAGTTAAAGGACCGTGTTCACTCCAACAAACTGTATGGAATTTCCAATTTATGAAAAATGATCATTCTTTCATCTTCAGAAAAAAATATATCCCCCATGCAGATAATGGAAATTACACAAAATGAATACATTAACATGTATGTCACCATAATTCTCATAATCAAGGCAAACAGTATGTGGCGCTTATTACCCTGAATTATGTGCAGATTTCTCAATCAGCCCTCAGAGGCTGTTTGGGTTCTGTTCACGTCCTCTGTGTGCAGTTTCAGAAATCATGTGAGGCAGACGAGCAGGCTCAGTGAATGAAAGATGCACAACACACTCACACAGGGACAAAGACCAGCGCTGAGCCTTACTCTTTCTTAATAAGCATTTAGAACTGAAAGTCTTCCACTAAACAGCTTATTTGTCAGGCTCTGTGGGAGGCTCATTGTTACTGAAGAGGAGATGTGAAATTGCTGTGATCAGCCAAAAAAGTAATTATAAAATGAAGCATCAACAATAACGTGCAAAGTTGCAAAGCAATGCTCGGCTAATTGTCAATAATGTATCATTATTAACATCAAGATTGCAGGCAATTCAGTGCAATTATTTTGGAGCACAAGTCTTTTATATTTCTTGGGCATCATTTATTATTGATAAGAATACTTGAGTAACAGAATAAATCTAGCACCAATGCATGCACTAAACACACTGCTGTTGAACAACACCAAACGCACTAACACAGTCCAAACAGACCATAAGGGTCTTCATCTTTGTCTCCCTTCAGAGCAGCAGCCTCAGGCCTGTATGTACCCTTCACCTTCTCGCCTTTGAAGCTTTTTAATTGCACAGTCTAGGGGGGAGTGATTCCTCAGTGCTCTGGACTCTGGACAGAGACGGGATGGATTCACTCACCCTTTTGCCTTTTCGTCATTCTCTCTGTCTCTAAAAGCTGAGCATGATTAGCTGTCGGGAAGTCTTCAGGTGGACCTGCTGAGTAAGCTACTTGACCAACCACATCCATTAAGTCCTTCCCTTTGTTCTGAACGTGCAGAGTTACTGGAAGTAATAAGGCTTAAATGGTTGTACCAGTATGTAACACTAATAGTGTATTCAATCAATTGCTTTGTTACTACATTCCTGGTACTAGGGTGTTTAAATAGCAATCAATAAATGCAATTAATGCATTAAATATACTGCAGGTATTTTTGCTGGCTGTCACTGTGTGTAAATAGTATAAGAGATTATTGTTGCCACCGCTCAGCTAGCCGGTGTAACGTCAGTCTTTGGGGAAATTAACAACGTTTTTCTGCTTCCAGCCCGCTTTGCAAGCCCTGCATATAACATAGTGAGTGACAGATGCAGTGTTCACACGGCTGCTCTTGTCTCGGAGTAAGGTTTAGATGTTTGGGGGGAGTCACAACAAATCTAATTATTGGTATACTGAGAGCAGCATAAAACTAACAATCAGCCACCTTTAAAAGATGAGATGTGTGATAAAAGGAAAGTGCAAGAACATGTTTAATTCATACCTATTAAGGATAAAATGCAGAAATGAAAACAAAAAAAAACTACAGAAGAAACCTTTATGATTCTTACACAACTACCAAATGGAAAAGGTCTTGTAGATGAACAGTGTTAAATAACCTGAGGCAAAACTTGATTTTTAAAAATCTAGTATCACACTCCATTAGACAGCTGTCAATCACTATAGAATCAATATACGCAAAATCCATCTCAACCCATTCCCTTCTCTCTTAGCGCCTAAACTGTCCCATTTGAGGCCTATCATTTTATCTCCTGGGGGCTCTGTATTTTAGCTAGACCCGTCTCAGGCCAGGAGATGAAGAGTCTAAGAAGGCACTGGTGGAAGGATTAGCTCTCCTATCCTGCACCAGCTCTTTACCATTTTAATGAGGCAGGGCCAGAGGGTCTTTCTTCTGCCCCAGCCAACTGTGTCATAGTCTGGGCCTGGGGACGCAGTACGGCTGCAGAGGTTCAGGGACCGTTCTAATACAGCGCAGCCATTGTATGGGGAAATGAAGTGAGATACGGCACAGATGAGAGGGGGGGAGTGAGAGAAAGTCTGGGTATGAAACAGAGGTATGTGAGGGTCGTATGCACAAACCTCTATGTGTGTCTTCTCCCAGAATAAAAGAGTAATTTAGGCCTTTCTATGGGCCTACCTCCAGAGCTCCCCTGGTATGCACCCTGATAACAGGGAGGGCACATGTGGATTAACTCTCTATTGAAGAGACTGTAATTACCCACTGATATGAATATTATTATTGCTACCAGGTAAAAACCTGACCATTTTTATTTCAAAAAACCCACAAAAACTAGCAGAGAATGGCAAGGGTTAACCTACTGTAAGCAGAGACAATAAATTGGGTGGTAATTCTTTTATTTGCAACACCACTTTCACAAAAGACAATGAACATGAGGCTAAGTCAGTGAAAGGTCAGCTGTATTATCCTGGGATTAAGCAAACACACACACACGTGCTTTCAGACTTTTTTTTTTCATTAAATTGCAGTTAATTTCTATGCATTGTGTAGTGAAAGCATTCAGCCAAATCTAAAGTAAATCATGAGACAGAAGAGGACTTTTGGCATAGCAATCAACAAGACGTGTGTGCACCGTATTCAAATAGGTGAATTGGCTCTGACACACACATCCAGAGCCACCTGGGGTTATGCAAGGGAGACGCTACAATGCTACATGCTTTCAAGGAGGACAAAGCTACTGCCACGTCAGTGAGAGAATGGACAAAAAGCCATTGGGCTTCCATAGGGCAAGCCAGGAAAGGACAGCGGGAAATGCAAAGGGGCTGTGTACTCTATGGTGTGTGTAAAGATCAAAAGGTGTGAGAGTGTCTGTCTCTAGCATGCACATGGATGCTCCCTTTGGGAAATAGCATCCAATGGCACCTCAGAAATCCAGACTGAAACAATTTTTCAGAGTCCACAAAAACCTCAGGGCAAAACAAAACCACAGCCACAGCAGGGGGCCTGAAAGGGTCCCCTCTATTGGACAAAGGAGCCTGTCAATCATCGCAGGGGGTCAGAAGGGTGGTCAAAACTCAAATAAGGGCACAATGGCGTCTCGGGATTCCACGCTGACACACACTCTGAAAGAATGCATGGCTAATCAACATTGGAGGGAGAAAAAAATCACCTTGAACTGATGTTCTGCGGTTTGTCAGTGATGAAGGGATTCATAAAAAGAGGAACTAGTCCAGCCAAAGAACGCTGACGTGAATGCTTGCAGCAGTGGCTATAGAGTCGGTTATAATAGAGTATTTCATGAAGAGGAGTCATTGATACAGGCTGAAGTCCACTTCACGGTGGTTTTCGGCATTCAGAGGGTGAGACTGAGAAGCATTTCACAGCCAAAGACACTTGGCCTTGGGGCAGAAATGCCTATGTAGCAGGGCTAGGCTAAATGCTATGACCCGAGGTTCCAAGGAGCATAAAACACAATCACCACTGTCACCAGAGCTTGATGATGACTTTGTCTTTGTCTATCTGGCTCGATCTTTCTCACGCATACGTTGAAAACAAAAGTGGCAAGCACATGCCAATC
This sequence comes from Symphodus melops, assembly GCF_947650265.1. Lineage (NCBI taxonomy): Eukaryota > Metazoa > Chordata > Actinopteri > Labriformes > Labridae > Symphodus > Symphodus melops. Next base: position 6,988,687 of record NC_136712.1, read on the forward strand.
AACCTGCATTCTTATCCAGAACCTACTACTTTTATAAGCAAACTTAGTTTAACAATACGTGTTCTGTAACTTTATGATATATTTTCTGTGTTGTCATGTTCCTTTCTCTAGCATTTCTTATTGACACTTTTCACTTTTGTCTTTTCTCCTCTGCCTGACCTTCACCATTATTCTGATCCTCTTTATTCTCCTCTGCTCTCCCTGACAAGGCTGTTACCTCTGTGCTCTGGCCCTGCAGTCCCAGGGCAGGTTAAATCAGAGCCAGCCACAGGCGCTAAATAAGAACAAACGTCTCTGCTTTACCTGGACAGCCTCCCTGAGGGGTCCCTCAGACGCTAGAAGACAGCTAGCCTTCTCTCTGTTTTTCTCTGTGAACCCCCTTCCCAGCGCCCCTCAATCTCTGCACTGCGCGTAATTGAAAAACATGACGCCCAAAGGCCTTTACTTTCTCAACTAAAGAAACAGGATGGATGCCTCTTAGGGGGACGAAGAGAAGGGAAGAGAAGGTGTGTGGGGGACCCAGAGGAAGTGTAATGAGAATGAGCGACTTAAGGGATTTCATATGATGATAATGTACCTGGGAGCTTGTTGCATACATTGGAGGGCTGTTATTTAAATGACAGAAGGTAGTAGGGTAAGGAATATAATAAATGGTATGGAGACAATGTAAATAAATGATAAAGATCTGAAGGGCATGGTACATTTTTTCTCCTGAGTTTCCATTTTGAATATACAGAGTCAATCATTTGGAAACAGGAGAATGTGCAGATGCTTTTGGTTATATTTTTAGATCAGTCACACTCTTACAGTCTTACAAACATGGATGGACACAATCATGCATATGGCGTGAAGACGAAGTAGCAGCTTCTAGCAGGAATATAGCATTTAGTACTTCATAGCTATAGACTGACAGAAGCAAAACATTTCTTCTTAACATTTATCTGTCCAACCTGATGTTCAATTTTTCTAAAACTGCATTTCCAATGACTAAAAGAGAGGATTTGCAGGGGGCAGTTTGGAGGATCCACCGTCCTGCTAAGCTGTTTGATTTCCAACAGCAGGTGTGACTTAATCCTCCTTTGATAGGACACAGGCAACGGAGCTCCCTTGTCGCTATATTTACACACACAAACACGCACTGAATAATCAAGGGAGAATTCACCTGTGGCTTCGACAGTCTGCACCAGAGGAAGACCCAAAAACACATTCATGAATCACCTCGCACAACCTTTAGCCAACAGTCAAACCAGCATTGGTCGAGTCAGAATTTCCCATCATGTTTGTCTTCAGCAGAGGTTCTAAGCCTGGCTGTGCATGTGCATACGTATGATGTCAGTGTGACTAATTATTAATTTCTTCTTTGTGTATTAGTGTGTGTCACTGCTCCTGTCTGACTACTTTGCATTCTCATCTCCCTCTCACACAGATGAAAGCAGGACTTGTGTGTAATTAATTGGATATGTTTGTAATTAGGGGGCGAAAGAGGGAGAGATGTGTTCATGCTGCCTTTTGTTTTGTCTGTTGCGCTTAACAGCACAGCAAAATAAAAACTGATTACACAGAACAGTAATTACCATGGAATTATCCTCCTCACTTCACAGGGTAAATTCTTTTTTTTTTTTTTTACGTGTTTGAGGGGTAGTGTGTACACTAAATCGCATGGATGCAATTTGTCTGCCCTCAGTCTACAGGGATATAAACAGTTTGGTGCAACAATCAGAATGTAATTGAGCATCATAGGTCACACGATTGGTAGCAAAGGTAATACATTATTTGCATATCTTATAAGTTTCTTGTTCATTTGTTGGAGTGATATGTGACACTCACTAATGAGCTCAGAGGTCCACAGATTACTCTTTAAATGTAATCTAACCTCCGATATTATTAACACTTAAGCAGTGATGGGATACATTCAAACGATGGACAGAGTGTTGCGCACCTCACCAAAACATAGATGGAATATTTGACATTAGACGGATAAATGGAAAAGTTCGTAAATTGCAAAAGGAAAGAAAAAAGTACAATAAGATACTGCAGTGGAAAGCATAACAGAGTGAGAAGAAAATAATAATGGTCTCAATGTCTGCTAGGAGTTAAATAAGAATCCTCAAGCATTTAACATTTCACCCAAAAAGATTAAACACCATCAAATGTAAATGTATGTGTGTTTCTTGTATTTTACATTCACTTGCAGCAAGAGAAATGTCTTCAAAGTGTTGTAGTTAAAGAGCAAGGGACCACAAAGCCAGGATCTATTCATAAACAAGGCCAGGCAGCTTTCAAACTGGTTCAATAAAGTACTCTAATCGTACTCATGTCGGTCTCAAAAGTCAAGCTCTGCTGCTGAATAAGCACAGAGGTGCCTTAACTGCTCCTGCTTTCCAGTCATCTTTGCCTGTTACTGTACAAGGAGAGTTGGTAATGAGTTGGTTGGTGTTTGAATGGTTTCGTTCTGTGTGTGTGTACGTATGCATTTCTGTCAGAAAGTACATATCCCCAGAGCACCTACAAAACCTCCAACAGGGCCTAAAATGCCATCCAATTAAAAGCCCCCTTTTTTTCTTGGTGGCATTAATAGGCTTATCCTCGAGCAGCTTTTCTACAAACAAACACACACGCACAACAGACACCTAGAGACTTACTATAAAAGCATTTGAGGCTTTTAGAGTGAGCTTCTATTGGCATGGGGCGATACAGAGGTCCATACACACTCATAAACACACTCATAAACAAACACACATTCATGAAACCTGAGGTCGGAAAACTTTCAAACGACAGCAGAGACATAAGACTATCTTTTCACAATCATAAAGTACTTCTGTCATAGCAGATTAAAGGCTGATCAATTATATGATCCAAAAGAGAGCATAAACACTCTCCCTCAAACATACATGTATGTTTCTCTGTATGCTCACGCTAATTCCATTGCATGCCTAACTTAACAGTGAAGATTCAACAGCCACGCAAAAAAACTACAGGATACAAATGCAAAAAAAAAATAAGTCGAGCAGATATATGAAGGAATGTGCATCCACACAATTTGAACACTGACAGCAAAGAGATGTCTGTTTCTCCACAGAGCTGGACCTGAGGGGGGACACCCTCTTCCCTGGAGATTACGGAAATGGAAGAGTGGATCCCGAGACTCTTTTCTTTTTCTATTTCTCTCTCTGTATGTCTTCCTGCAATCCCTCTGTTTCATGGCTCAGCTCGCCCTGTGTTACCATGGCAACAAGGACTGGTGCGGCATGGCGAGGACTACGCAGGGAGAAAGGAGAGAGAGAGAGTGAGAGAGAAGGAAGAGTCCACCTGCAGTAGTCGAGCAGCAGACACCCTGAGGAGATCTTGGAGAAGAGATGAAGAGACAAGTGTTCATCCCCAACTTCTCTTGCTATTTGTCCTTCAGCATCAACACTGACTTGTCCTTCCGTGTCTTCCTCTTTTATCACCATCCTCTGCTACTACTGCTACTACATCCTCCTTTCCTGAAATCTTTACATTATTCTTCTTGTACTCCTTCCCTCCTCACCCTCGCCTCTCCTCCTCCATCCACCAGAATGAATTAGTAATGACAGTGGTTGAGTCCACAGTGGTGAGGGAAGATTGTAATTATAAAAATGTCACTCCTGGTTATGCCAACAGAATGAGAGAGGAGCCATTAATGCCTGTGACATCTGTACTTTGTTTGAGAGATGAAAGAAAGTACTCACTCTGCTTTACTTTAGTTAGAAGACCAAAAAGAAAGATGACATTATGTAGCAGTTACAACAAGTCACTGTTGGAATTGAATTGCCTTAGTTTATTTACATGAAGCGCCTTGTAGTTTGCTATTAAATTTCATAATAATAATTTAGTTAAAGTAGAATAAGCAGAATGCGCTTGCTTGAATTTTAAGTAAAAATTGTCTGGCAAAATAATAATAATAATAAATCTGAATGTGTTGGTTGGTCCTCAAGAGATTTTTACCTGTTTAAATCACTTTTAAGTTGCTGGTAGGTTTTTATTGGACATTTATCTTGTACTGTCATAATACTACATGACCACTACTGAGAGAGGTTTCAGGTGAATGCAAACACTGCCCTTCAGCCAGAAACAAAAGGATCAAGCCCCTACATTGGCAGGCGTTCACTGCGCTGCTGTGTCTTTGAGAATGATCCTGAAAATCTCAAAGCCACCTTCGTGCTGCTTGAAACTGAGCAAAAAGCCAAAGCTCTTATTAACAAGGAATGTTATACAGAATCATCAGCGTCACATTAAAAAGTTTCTTCCACTCTCACCTACACGTGCAGTATACCAAACAACATTATTTGAAGGTTTGATAGTGACACAACATACAGCCTTATCATAAATTGCTACTATATTGTTAAGATAGGCGAAGCTTATGTGGTTTTAGAAGCAGTGGGGAGTAATAAAGTCTATCTTTATCATGGTCTGTTAGAATCACAAGTAAAGGCAGAGCTGTCACACTGATGTAACAATCTGACCCGAGCAGGGCCAGGGTGCAGAGACTCCCATCACACTGATAAAGATGTTCATAAAAGGATTTATATTGGCTGTCACAGAGTGTATAGATTCTTATCAGGTACATATAGATGCCACATCCATGCACACGCAACCACAACACACAGACACAGATGGAGAGATGGACACGTTACACATGCACACACACTGTTAAGCTCCTGCTGTCCCATTCATCTTCACTATTTATGCTATTAAAGCGAGCGTGATCACAGTGATCTCAGCAGCTGATTCTGGTTCAGATTTGGGGTATTGGATGACAAGAGGAAATCACATAGAAGCCAGATAGGATCAGACTGAGGGACGTCCTCTAATGCCCTGAAACGAAACACAACTGGATCACTTTTTGGCACAGTACCCAGACAGCCTGCGTATCCACTCATTACAGCAGCTCACATTCCCTGTTGAAAGTCAACATAACCCAATTACAAGCTTCCTGTTTGAGACATGTGTGAGTGACTGTGTGTCTGTGTGTTTTTGATTCTCCATATATATCAGATACGTATTCTTATACTACAACTGAGGTCACACAAGTAAATTTTAAAGCCTGTCAAACTAATTTAGCCATTTGGCTTTAACAACATTAAGTTTGTTCGGTTTCACTTCTCATTGAGAGCTGTCATCAATACCGGATTTCTATTTGCAGACGAATATAAATGTGGATTCTGGGAATTAGGTTGTGACAAGCATGCATTTGGATTTGACAGCTCCTTTGCTATTATCACTTGTCGCCTTTCTGCAGTTATATGTGCTTAACACATAACTGAATAATTAAGATAACACGGCAATAGCACAAATTGACTATTACTGCGTTCATGTAGACAGAAAGCACCTAACAACGTTTCACTGTATAGGATCATAAGAATGTTACTGACCATTGGAAATGATCCAATGAATAATGATAACCAAAGGTAGAAAGGGACTTAACGTTTCCTGACAAAACTTGTTTGAAGGAAAGATCAGAATATTTAGTTAAGAGCTTTAAATTCAAGAGTGGAATGGAATTTTAAAAAAGTATTGAAAGTCAGAGGAAAAAGAAGGTACAGTGACTTTAATGGCAACTTAAAAACGAAACTTTTTTAATTCATTTTTGCCGTTGAGTTATAAAATAAACAAATGCAACAATTAGCTGGTTGATTGGAATAAATGCAATGCACTGGAGAGGCTGGTTATAAGTGACACATCTGCATAAACATAACTAAAAGAGACCTGATGGAAGCAGAGATGGAGGTATGAAGAGGTTTTTGGTGCAAGGCCCATTCATTAACACAATCCATTAGTGTGTATATGAAGAGTGCAAAAACAGACAGGAAAGACTCATTACGATGTCCTGATTGATACAGCTCGTTTATGTGTAGATTAATATGCACCCGCCAAAATGTGTGTTACAGAAGTCATAAACAACATTACAGAGTGTTATCAGGGCTCTTCCAAGGTTGCCATTTGCCCCTTTAATTAACACACACAGCCAGAGGGAGGCTCCACTGATATAACAGAAACTTGGTAAAATTCTCTATCAATGTTTCTACAACATGGCTGCAGGCTCAGAGTATTTATGTTGTTTTCTCTGAGATGCACTAGCAATAAATCAAGTTGAAAGAATAAACAGTTACTCCTGCACTTCACGTGGAGGAGAATTTTAAGAAGCTGGTTGAATGTGAAAAAAAAAAAAATGTTCATGAACATAGAACGTCTGTGCCAGCCTCTAAACATGCCAAGAAGATGTCTAAACATTCACACTCTGTCAAGGTCAAGTTGTTATTGCCAGACACATGTTTGTGTATGTAACTTGTTGTTTTTTAAAGACAAAAGAGGTTGAAATATTGTATGATTTCTGATATGTTAGAGCCAAAAAAGGCTGCTTTGGAAACAAGCACAATTGTCTTTCTGTGTGTACAGAGTGTGTTCCCACTCATGTCTAAAACATGTCCTTGAGCAAAGAAGTGCAGAAGAAACAGGAGATAAGAGCTGCCTGTGTACACGTACTGTAGGTACAGAATTAATTCTTGCTGCGTGTATGTATTGACACGCACCCTGTCACTTCCTCTCTCTCTCTCTCTCTCTCTCTCTCACGTGCAAAAGTCCTTTGAAGAACACAGGGGAGCTGATCACAAACACCAACCTGCTGCTGATCCTTCGTATCACCTCCACACAGTGCTCCGTCAAACACGCCCTTTGTGATCTGACTCAAGTAAACATAACTCTGGGGGACCAGAGAAAGAACATGAACACACACAAATTTACAAATGCAAGCAGATCAACCTATGCATTTATATCCAAATTCATATAAATCCATTTTTCTTAATCCTGTCCTTGACTCACTCCTTTTCCTGTCTTTTTTCTCCCGCAGGAAAACCCTTCAATTGTCTTTCACAACAACACATAATCAAGACTGTAAAGATCTGCAAATAAGGCACTCAAACAGCTGATTTAAAGCTGTTTGAGCTTTCCAATACAAATCTAATTCCCCACTCAATTAATCCCTCTCATTTCCCTTAAAAGTTTGCCTCTGACCCAATACTGCCTCTCCTTTTTTCGTTCTTCTTCCCATCAAAAACCTATTCTCCCTAATGGCCTCGCTCTGCAGTGCTCCGAGACATGCGCGAGGAAGAATAGCAGTTAAACATAAAGAGAGCGAGGGAAAAGAAAGATAAAGGCAAAACCAAAGAAGGAGTTCTTTTCACAAAACACAATTGAGAAAAACTGAGAGGTAGAAGAAGAGGAAACTTAGAACAAAAAGATGGGTTGAGGAGCACAGGCTTAAAAAAAAAAACAGCCTTCATTAAAAGCACAAACAACACTTGCGATACAACTTAAATACAACAAAAACTAACTGCACTTGAACAGCGGAAAGCCAGATAATTAATGCAGTGCAAAGCTCCACCAGAGACATGTGTCCATGAAGCAGGCATGTCATTAAAACATGCCGAGTTGGATTAGAGGAGCGAGACATGCAGCGAGAAAGATAAACACTAATGACAACCTTGATGAAAGTTAAAGTAAGCAACAAAGGTAGGGGAAAATGTAATTAAAGGGAAGCCAGGGCTGGTTGAAAGAAAATCAATGGGAAAGAAATTACAAAAAGATAAACAGAAGCAGATATGCAGATTTGAATGTAGCAAAGCATGACCGAAAAACAACATTCGACTTTTTGAACCAGTTCAAAAATAGAGGCAAAGAAGGAACAAAGGAAGGAGAGAGTGTGCGGAAAAAGGAGGACAGAATAGAGGGGAGAGCATGTTTTCTGTAGTGCTGAGTCCCCATGTGTCTGACAGTCCAATGGATGATTTATGGCCCACATTGTCTAGCTGTGTAATTGGCCGCCATGTTGGTTTCCGTGTGTTGGAATGAAAGTGTGAGAGGTGATATCTCAGGACTACAACATCGTTTTTAACCTTAATTTGAGATTTGAAAATCTTTGAGGTTCGCCTCATTTACTACAATGTCGAGATACCAAAAAAATCGTACAATTTCTGAAAGCCGGAAAAGGTCACTGCGCTGGAAGCAAACTTTCATCTTAATCTTTAGCCCAGTTATTCACGTTTGGCTTCAACTCCTTTGTTCCTAGATTTATTCCAGCAGTCCGTGGTCGGAGAGAAAATGTGAGCCGGTGATGTGGTGCTGTGTGAATGGATGAGTAACACCTCAACATGCCATCAGTGTCCAGTGAAATAATTGTAACCATGTCGAATTTAAAGTTTATTGATGTAGGTGTGCAATGCAGTGAGATCACCGTCGCCACGTCATGATGATGTCATTCTGCTGCTGAGTGATTTAAGATGTTGTGCACTACGGCATAAAGTCCTCCACCAACAATCAATTTGGTCAAGGTTAAAACAACAAAGGCTTTAACCAGACTGCTGTGATTTCATTTTTCACTGATAGAAATCCAGCTTCATCTGAAACCACAGGTCGAGTCTCTTGGGCCCTAAATGTCTTTGAAATTGATCAAATAACTGAATAGGTTCGTTGTAGCCATATAGTTTGATATTAGAAATGTACATATACTTTGTTGTAATGGTAGCAATCCCTCTCCTATTTGATGTAATTTAGTAATAGGTATCTTCATGTAGAGATAACTAATGTAAGACGTTCAATCATCTACTTGTCTGAGTAGGCAGCCATGTTTGAAGTCAGTGTGGGTTGTTATTTTGTTCTGATGTGTAAATAATGTAGAATAAGTAAGAAGAGTGCTATTTTGTTGGGTGTTTAACTGATGGTCTTTGAGAAAGACATCAAAGGGTCCTTTTATCTTCCCATCCAGAAACTGGTTTAATGCGTCCACACATCACCTTCACCAACCTGTTCACACAAACAAAAAAAGAAAGCTGCACTGTCATCCATAAAGCCCAAGCCAGCCGCAATTCTTCCCCTGAAGCACCTCCATCACTCCCTCCTTCCTTCTTCCCCTCCCTGCTCTTTTGTCTCCACTTTTCCCCGTCAGTGCTGGCACTCAGCTGAGGGAAGTTTTTTCTTGCTATTTTCTCTGTGTGAGTGGACCTGGCCAATAACTTCTCTTTTTAATGAGCATGTCGTGTTCCCCCTGCAATACTCATTCCCTAAACACCCCTCTCGACACTGGCAGATTTCTGGGAAGGGGATGTTTTGTGTGTGTGTGTGTGTGTGTGTGTGTGTGTGTGTGTGTGTGTGTGAGGAAGAGGAAGTGTAGAGGGAGATATTGTTGCTGCGTGACTGGTCTGGGCCAATAACTCCTCTCTTTAATGAGTGGGTGTCATCTTCTCCAGCTCTTCTTAAACAGCCTCTCATACACTGATAGCTTTCTTAGGGATGGAGAATGGATGGTAGAGAAGAAGAACTGTGAAGAAAGTAGGAGAGAAGTGAAGGACGGAAGAAGTGACAGATAAAGGATGGCAATGACTGAAGAAAAAGAATGAAGACAGGCAGGCAGAACATTATACCTTTCAATAAACAGTAAACTAAAGGTTTGGTAAGACCATTTAAAGCAAGTATCTATGTGCATAAAAAAACACACACACACACACACACACACACACACACACACATACACACTGCCCTGGGGCAGCACCATCAATCCTCAAAACCCTTCCCACGAAACCCTAATCCCGTCAACCTTCCTCTGTATAACCCACAGTGATTTCCAACCCTCTACGGATGTTGCATCACTGCTGTTGTCTGCTTGATGACATCACAGACGTTCATTGAGGTATAGATCAGTGAGTATTGTACACCAGACACTGCATACATACCACCAAAGCTCCTTACAAGCCCAAAGCTGATGAGAAGAGCCTCATTTGCATAATGGCAAAGCTATTAGCGCAAAACAAATCAGCCTGTCACCATTTAGTAACCCGTGCTATTTCACAAGCAATAGAAATACGATATGTGAGCCGATGCCTGCAGAATAAAAGCTTCACTTTACCACAAGGTCAAAATATCAGCCAATTAGAGTTAATAAATTTTTACGAGCCAAAAGATATAATTTTCGTTCTCAGGTAGAATTTATGAATAAAAGAGGGATATAGAAATAAAATAATATTGTTATTGACTATACTGTGAACTGAGACAACAGCTGTCGGCAAAAATAACAGTGCGCGCACACACACACACACACACACACACACACAACAAAAGAGCTCAAGTCCAAACTTCTGTCTAGGCAGCAAAGAAACCTGCTAAAAACTTTCTGCCGGAAGCAGGTGTCCATGAATATTCATGGGTGGAAGAAGTATCAGGTTGCCTTTCCAACAACTATTGTGTGAGTGAGTGAGATGGTGTGTGCATGTGTGTGCGCGCTCTCTGTATATTTGTGTGGGTGGGATAAAAGACCATTGCTCAGAAAGGGACAACTAAAGAAAGACAGAGGGTGAAAACAAAAAGCAGCTCTGAATATTCATAAGGAGCGCAGTGACTCACAGCGTTTTAGCAGAGAAGAACAGAACAGGGGTTTCTTCCCCCTTTTTCCCGCTCAACCAAGTTTGACATGAACCCGGAACAATATCACATGTTCAGAAGTCATTGATTCCTTTTTTTCCCCTACATGTATTCAAATGGTTTGGATCATCTCAAATGTAATTAAGGTACCAGAGAAGTTCAAAAGGCTGGCAAAGTGAGGATAGATAATGTTGGAATTCAAAAAGCTCATCGTTTTTGGAAATATATAAAAGTGTTGAAAAGTTGAAGAAAAAGGCCATTAATGGGGAGGTCAACACTAAAGCAGGGCAAATCCAAAATGCGAAGGATGTTAACACATTTTAGTGATACATTTGATGTGTCCTCCTTCCCTCTGTGAAAGAAACAAGACAAAATAAGACTGTTGAATATCTGTAAGTGCTCCCATTCTTTATCCAGATGTGTTCCTTTGTACTCAATGTTGCCACCTTCCCTGATCAATGAACAGATGTGTTTTTGTCAAATTACACCTCAGTGATGCCAGTGATTAGAATTACAACAAAGAAATGAGGACTTAGATGTTATAAATAAAAATAATATTTTTTAAACTAGATTGCCATCAGATGTAAAAACAGGCGAGGAATACAGTACAAAGATATAAGTGGGCATTTATCATAAATATTCCAATGTGCTCTGTCTGTGTGTCTCTCTCTCTCTCTGTATCTCTCTCTCTCTCTGCTTCAAAGCCTTCTCCCTTTGAATGGGGAGCTTTATCAAAAACCTGGTCTCTGAAAATGTGAGGGACATGTCGCCAAAGGGCATACACACAGACACTGACATGCACACCATCACACTAAAGTGCTGTCACGCCATGGCAAAAAGACGAAAAAAGGCACATTTTCTCCAATCCAAATACATTACCATGGAAACACTTTAAAACAGCTGGTTTGCATGTCAGAAGTATGCTGGTATCCATCCTTACATTATTTAAGCCCCATTTAGATGAGCCCTGTCCACTCAGTGATCTTGTGGGGGCCATGGCAGTCATACATATTTTAGAAGCAGGAAAATGGACTGAGAGATGTAACACTTGATATATCGCAAGAAAAAGAGGACTGTGACGGGTATACAAGAATAGTCCAGACCTACTTGTGGAATTAAGTGCAGAGGTGAAATTGTAAGGAAAGATGTAACACTGACAAACGAGGAAGCAGCACCACTCATAAGAAGCAACTGTAAGCCATGAGGAGAAACAGACTCATCTTATTGTTTTACGCACAGAGGGGAAAAAAAGGATAAATTATTTATGTCATCCTTTGTTTTCCTCCCCAATCAGCAAGGATTTTACACTTACTCTACTGAGTGTGGAGAGAGAACTGCAAGGAGGGACAAAGGAGCGAAGACACAGAGAGAAAATCTGAGACATGAGAGGAGAAGCGAGTAGCTGAGTACTTGACATGATTGGCATTTTAATGTGATACTGAGATAGCAGTGAGACCGGCAGCTCGCCGTGGTTCCGATAATAATAATGATAGTAATAATAATGGCTTTCGCAGTTGAACCCACACGGCAGAGGCAGAGCACATGTAGCGGAATCTGCTAGAGCTTTTTATTTTCATCTTTACTGTAATTCATTACCATCCGCTCCTCAGCTCAAACGGCTGCCAGGGGTTTTAGAGGCCTGTGATTGCAGGAGAAAGTAAATAAGCCATTACAGCAGCTGAAGGGATATCTTTCACCTCTTATCTCATCATGTTTATGTGTCCCAGTGAATCACAATGTCTTCAGGCTGCTTTTAAACTCATTTAGATGGAGCTATTTAATTGTGTCATTGAAAATACAGGGGGTGGAATGACAGCAGAAATGACGCGGAGGCAACTATTGAAGAGCAAACTTGAAGAGTTTGAGTCAACCACTTGTGTAATTTATTCAAATGGATTAAAGAACTTTTAAAATTGGAATAGTTTTCTTCAGCAGGCAGTAACTTATGTCACAGGTGTCACTGACCTATAAATCAATAAACCTACGATTGCTGACTTTGCGAGACGTTTTACCTCAAGGTCTGCTAGAGTGCAAGTATGTGAGTGCATGACCTCAACGTGTCTTATCTTGTCAGTTAGGATAGTATGACAGTCGAGAGAGGGAGAGAGAGAGGGATAAACAATGAGTCAGCAGGCACCCTCAATGAATTTCAATCAGACCAGATGGGCTGCTGCTGCTGCGTCATGAGAAATATCCAGACCTGCATTCACCATGAAGCAGCTACACAGCTACTTCGCACAGCTGAGCGGCCAAGTCACGACAAAACACTGCGACATAATGTAAGGAAGACGGGTAAAAGCTTATGATTGTCAGAAATGTTTCAAAGTCTTGAAACATGCCCCGATTTCCCTGCCTATACATCTGCATGACTTACAGCCTGGAGCACAGCAGCATGACATTAAACAAGCAATACTGATCCCACCCAGAGCATGGCGATCAAGGAAAATGAAGTGTGTGTAAATATGGTGAACTAAACCCAGTTTATTCTTAGAAACCACATTTAACTCTTAATTCTTGTATGTTCTCCCTACAATTTTCTTCCCTGCCTCCCTAATTCTATCTTCCTCCTCCTCCAGCTGCCCGGCCTGCTGTTCTGTGCATCTTCTCCCAGGTAAGGAGTGATCACACCAAGCCCATGATGCCACGCTGTGACATGTGCCACTTCTGCCGTTACACATCTCATCTGCCTAAATTAGCATGCATTATTCTATCACATGGGTAGTTAAATTGTGTGAGAGGATGACAGTGTATGCCCAAGGTAGGAGACAAATAGAAGGAGCGGCAGACAGAGACAGAGGGAGGCTGGTGTCGCCAGGTTGGGTTTTTGAGGAGGGAGCGGTGGGGGTGTTACGGATGGTTAGTCTGGCAGAAAGAGCAGAGGAGAAGGGCGACGGATTTAGGAAAATATGACTAAGACTGGGGGAAAGGGGAATAAGGTAAGAGTATCCAGGGCCAAGGTAAATATAAGCAACAAAAGAAAAATCATAGGCTGTCCAGCTCCCTTTCTTTTTCTCACTTGACATAACCACAGCCCCCTGACATCACCTGATGGATTAAGTGCTTTTCATCTTGTGCCAGGGTTTTCACCAAGAGACAGCAATTGGAAAATGAAGGTAAAAAGTCCTACTAAAAGCTTAACAGCGTTCTTCATAATGGGGGAGGAAAAGCGCAGGCTAAGAGGTCGATAGTCTCCCACTTAAAATCTTGACGATAACAGCAAGAATGACAGCACAGGCCAGTATGATAATATGGTAGCCTGTACTGCTTTCTCATTGCATTTTAAGAATATGTCACAATGCTGGAACCACATTTACAAGCACACATTAACAAAAAGGAGGGTTAAGGAATGCAGTATGTGCATACATTATCCAAGTGAATTGTAGCCAATGAGATTCAACAGAAAACCACAAACCAGTGACATCATACACATACCAACGGTGTCTCAGTTTAGACATCTCTGCTGTCAGCTGAATGTCAAAAAGATTTCTTGGTGAGACTGTAAACTCAGGAAACTTTGGAACTTGTCTCTACTCTCCCCGATGTCGAGCAGGGCAACAAGTGCTGAATATTTCAAAAAATCATAGCTTAGAATACGGAAGTTGTGTTTTCTGTGATTGACAACTTTTCATACACCCTGTCAAATGACAAGCAGCAAAACTGACACAGCTGGTAGAGTAAGCAGGATGTAAATATATGAGAGGTGTTTACAGAACCAGTGTGACCCAGATATAATCGATTTCAGGGAGCTCTAGAGGAGCAGCCAACATCTCTGGGACAGTGAGGCTAAGCAAAGTAATTACACCGAGAGCAATGTGTGAAATGAATGAAAGGATCTCTGCATGTCTCAAAATATGTCAGTAAGTGGCCTTTGTGGTTCTTACATCATTGAGTCTGTGGTCTTATGCGACTGTTTTTTTCATCGGGTTTTGATTTAGATTTCATCATTATTTGACATGTAAACGGTGACACGTTAACTAGTTGGGAAACACCATCATAAGTCAATCAGTGCTCAAAGCCTCCATGAAATACTAAAACTGACTCTTTTCATGAAAGAAGTTGCATGAGAGGTAATTTTGTTTATACTCCTCAGAGTTCTCGGAGGGCTAAATGCCAGTCTGCCCTCACCGACATAGTCGACATATTCATGAAGTCAATCCCACTCTGAACATAAATCATTAAATAAACATTTGCATGTAAACATGAACATACTGACACACACTCACACTTCCCCTCATCGTCCCGCATTCATTACAAGGCCCTCTGTGGACCTGGTAAACAGTCATATCTGCATGAGGCCATGCTTTCATAATGGAGGTGTTTGTAAGTCTAAGTATGGGAAAGGGTGACAAACAGTTGAGTTATTATTTTGTATTATTCTTATTAAAACAATCTTAATGACGCCTGACTTTAAGAACAAACAAGGCTTTTATAACAAAAAAAAGAAAGACTATGATAAACTGAATCATTTCCACAGCTGAAGCTCAAAAACGTACAGTACAGCTCAGAAGGAGAACAGAAGCTCAGCACACACACCAGATGCTAAGCTAGCAGTCTGTCGCCTGCTGTGCCAGCGGCAAATTGATTAAAACAGCCTCTGGCCAGGGGCGACGGCCCAAACATGGTGGACATACAGGTTACACGGGACAAACACACACACCTGTGCAAGATCACATAGCCTCAAATCTGTGTTTCAGTTGGGCTCAGTCAGCAGTGTGAAGCCAGGCTGACAGAAAGATGAAGTGGGTGCAACAGGAACATTTTGACCCTGCCCACCATGAGGTCATCGATTTGAACCCACACGGGCAAATGCATGTTTATGTTTGTGACACTGGAGAGATAGGATCCAGGTGTGCAGTTTGTATAGCGAGAGAACCTTACACAAAAAATACCAAAAATTTACCTTCTAAAAATATCCCCTTATATTCAGAAGTGATTCATTCCTTAATGATGAGATATTCTCATCTCATTGTGTGGCAGTGACACAGTGTGGGTAAATTACATGTTTTTTACATACCTGATGTTGGAGGAAGATCGTTTCAGAGGTGGACAGAAGAAGAGGCAACAGGGCAACATGGAAGAAAGAGAGAGAAGAAAAAAACATTATTTGATTGAGGGTTGACTATGCTTAATAAGAGGCTGCATAACAATTTGTTTTTTGAATCTGTGCAACAACAGGACATACAAAATAAAGTTCAATTTATAACCAACAATTACTACATATGACTAACTAAAACTGAAAAACACCAATAGGCTGAAATGATTAAACGCGTCAGGAAGTTTCCGCTCCGGAATTTCCTTCTCCGAGCACTCTCATCCTCTTTTAGTGGTGACAGCACTCACACCCTGTGCCATGTTGTGCCAGTGAGGCGGGCTGGCATGGTGCTGACTGGCGCTCTGCAGTGCTGTGAAAGTGTAGCGGCACAGTAGCAGCCTCAGGTTAGAAAGACATGATTCATTAATCAACAATCCCTGCGGGGAACAACACTGCCTGCTGGCACAGCCTTTCTTTCCATCCTCCTGCGCTCCCTTCTGACGATCCACTGGACAAACAGCACAATAGCTTGCTGTATTCCTGTATAAACACTCTGCTGTGCTTCCCACTCACAATTAAGCACACTTACACAAACACATCAGCATAAATATTCATCTTTTTTTTTGTTGCCTGAGCTTCGTCCCCTGAGGCTTATCTTTCAGAGAATGTGCTTGGTTTTGGGACTGTCAGAGACGAGGAGGATAATTAGCTGAAAGCAAAGTGGAGTTTTTTTATCTGAAAGCTCCAGATTTCTCCTGCTGACCCGACCTGACGGTCAACCGTTTACATTCACTTCACATTTTCGTTTACGTAGCAACATTGGTTTTATTAATCACTGTCAGCCATAATAGGGCCTGAAGAGGCCAGTAATTGCTATTTGCAGTGTAAGGCACAACATTAAGCAGGTCCCCTGTGCATTTCTGTAAAGGTGAAAGGGATTTAAGCACATGCTTTGTGCTGTGTTATTTCACCTTGATAAGACAATGCAGATACAGCCTTCTTTAACCAAATCCTCATTTACATTACCCTTAACCAAAAACTTGTCAGTTATACTTTTTTTTTTTTTTTTTTTGCTAAAAGGTTCTTTTTAGAAACTTCCAAATTTAGTGTCATGCTCGCTAATCCACTGACAATGTCGTGTTTCCTGTCAATACACTAAGGGTAAGTGCCTGGCTCGGAGAAACTTGTACATGCCATTAAAAGCCCTGAGGTTCCCTGGTTCATGTTAAGTGCTGCTTTAGCATCATGAGCAACCATGCAGCCTGCCCCATGGAGGCCTCAGTCAGCCACTTTAAGAGGACAGCCTTGCTGGGATTAGAGATAAAAGACCATCACTGTGCAGCCAAAACACAGTTTGATACAGTGTGTCTCACACAACAGTGTTAATGGATCAGCTTTAGGAAAGGACAAAGGTAAAAAATGGCAATAGTTCACTCTGCAGATAAGAGATAATACATGTTCCAGGTTGAAGGGGTTTTTTTTTTAGACTGAGGCAGAAAAACAGCACATAAGAGCAGCTCAAGTTCACTCACTCTTTCTGAAGCAGTTAAAAGACTGTGGCACACGGTCTGGGCTGGCTGCAAGTGTTAAAAGACAGAGATGCTGAACAGAGGTGAAATGTAAACAACAGTCAGCCCTCGTCCAAACAGCCTTTTGTCTCCTTCTGACAGGAAGTACTAACTCTTCCCTGTTTGTAGATGGGCCCGTGTATTGAATGTAAATTGAGGGGATGAAGGCTCACACTAAGATGTCATCAGGCTGAAGACAGATTGGTGTCGATGTTAGGGTGAGTTATATCTTCACCTCCAAGAACTAGATTGAATATTCTCTTACCACGTTTAGTAATTCCATGCTAAATGTTGCTTGATGGAAAGGTCTCAGAGTGTGAAATTAATTTCTGTTTATTGCTGTCTTATGTGAATAGCTTTGCAATTATTTCTCAGTTGTCTAAATGAATGAACTGAGCAATAATACCCAATAGGTTAAATCCACATTCACATTTCTCTGACAATCTAAAAAGCAGCAATAACCATTAACTAACTATTAGCCATCTGGTTTGGCCCGAGTGCACTGGCTATTATGGTGGGTGAACAGTATTCACAAAAGCAGCAGCATTATCAACTGTCCAGCTGGCTGTGACCAAATAAAAAAAATGGTGGGCTGAATCTGCTGAAACAACACGTCAATTGCCACCAAAGGATGTGGATTGGTCAGTAAGACCTGCAGTGTTCTTCAGATTAGACAGAAGAAAAAAAAAATCCATTTATCGACGGATGCATTGCCAGTCATCGTGGCAATGCACATAGCAAATAATAGGACACTTCAGAGAAGCATCAATCCACCACTCTGCATGTCCTCCATCTATCATAACAGTACCACAGTAGGTCAAGATCCTTTTAGTACTGCGAGCAGGTCTGATACACTGCGAGCCACTTATTTCATTATCATATTTCAAATTCCCACAACATATGTGGCCACCCTGAGAATACTGCCCATTTTGCGAATTAGCATTTAAACTCTGCAAACTAGATAAGAGGCAGACAGGGGGATGTGGGACTGGTGGTGGTGGTGGGGAGTGAAGAAACATAATGGTGCATAAAGTAAATTATGGAAATTTTGATTAAGGTTCAACAGATGGGCGTCATTTAGATGAGCCACAGCTGACATTTCTGTGCCAGGGGAAACAGAGAGACTGAGGCTGGTTCTCCTAGAATAAGTCTAAGTAAAAACACTTAGAGCAGAGGAGGACTGTCGGATGTGTGTATTTGTGTGTGTGTGTGTTTGCCTATACTTCAAACGTGCCAGAGAACAACAGAGGGGGCTTCAGCACTCCGTGTTTTTGTCTGCACAATGCCTTTACACTCTTGACTGTGTCTCAAACTAATTACCTGTAGAATTCACATTATTTCACAGCGACTAATGACTGCTCTTAATACGCCTCTAATTACCTGTCAATAGGGTATAATTGACAGCAACAGCAGCAGGCCTGAGCCTAAGAAGAAAGGGGTCTTAGTGGAGTGGCAGCTAAACTCTTAAGTATGAAAACTACAACAATGAAAATGTTAACAGTGTTTTAACTTTGGTCAAGTTTGTTTTTGATTTTCACTTTCTGTCTTGCTCTGCTCTTGATTAAAGTGGTTTAATTCAGTGTCCCAGTTCTAAGGAATGCTGTTTAACAGTGCTGTCTTGCGTCATATTCTCTTATCTGTTATATCTACACAGAAGACCCCACTTACCCACTGTATTTTCTTCTTAAATATAGCACATTACTTTGTTTATTGTGCAGACCTACTTCAGCCTTCTGTCAGCTCGTTCCCTTTTGCACGTCGTCTTCATCTGTTTTACTCCGTCTTACACCTTTTCTTACTTCTGTGTTTTTCTGTCTCAGCCTCTCTTTACCCTGTACCTCTCTCTCTTTCACTCACTAATGACCCAATGACATTTTCTCTTTGCAATGCAACAAGCTATTCCTGCCTCTGACCATTAGTTATCGATTGGGGGGACAGAGGGGGCCATAGGAGGGTCTGTGCATGGGGTCTTAGAGGAGACTAGCTGAATTTCCATAAAGGATATTTAAGGCCATTGCCTCCTATTTCCTCATCTGCCATCCTGGGAAGACATACTGTGGGGTCACAGGGCATGATGAAAGGACAACCCAGCCCTCATGAAATATGGAAGGCTTATGAGAGTGGCAATAAGAGGGATGGGGTTGGGGAGGGGTTAAGGAGCTTTGGTTTGGATTTAAAGGGAGGCTGTGTTGTAAATTTCACTGTAAGAAAGACGTAAAGAGTTTATATTCAGTCAGATCTAAGTAGGAGAAAGCAGTCGCTATATTCTCAAATTTCATTCCCTGACTTTTTTCAGGCAGACCGCTGTAAGGGTCACTCAAACCCCCTTCCCACCCCCCTTTCTCCTTTGAATAGAGGACAAATAGTGCACCTGGTCGCCCAGCCAAGGAGCGCTAAAATTGAAGCGACATTGTGTGTCATTAAATTCCTCCACACCAGCCCAGACTGCTGGTTTAAAGCCACTGTCGGTAATAGGAGTTGTGTGTGCGTGTGTGCGTGTGTGTGTGTGTGTGTGCGTGTGTGTGTGTGTGCGCGCGCGCACTAAGAGCCCTGTAAAAAGGTCAAAGATGCTTCTGCGGTCTCTTGTCAGCGTTTATGGGTAGCAGTGTGGCGGTGGGAAGGAAAGGTTGGCGGTATCGTTTCATTCAGGTTTCCGAGGGTTATCGCCTGAGAAATCAGCCTGTGTTTCATGGCTGGAAGAAGACAGAAGAAAGAAATGACGTGCAGAAAGCTGAGAGATTGCTGATGAGTGATGGAACAAACACAAAGTGTGAGCGCTGTTTGGTGTGGAGGCATGTGTAAAAAGTGAGTCCTGCCAAGGCCTCAATGACTGGCAGTAGCCACGTCAACTTCCCAGTAAGCTGACAGACACTGAGGCTCTGGCTCATAAATAAACGGCGACTAAGGTTGACTAATACACAGAAACCCTAACTTTGTTGAGGGATCAGTAATTCAGAAACACACAACAATCTAACAGTGAAGACAGACGGAACTAAATACATGAAGCTGAAGCTATACTAGTTTAACACAGAATGGCATAAAGGGAAAATGTGCAGCCATATGCGCAGGCCAGCGAGGCAGTACAGGCTGCTGCAGTGAAAGTAGAGACAGATGCGTCCGAGGCAACAACACGCTCACTCACTCTCCCTGTTGGTTTCTGCGAGGTCTTCCTCTCTAGTTACAGTATAAATGATCCTTTGGCCATCATTTAGCAGGGCTGCATGTTAATCATTCATCACGGTAACCGTTCAGTATGTAGGAGGCTGTTAGCTGGCCAGCCAACCTGTGTGAGACAGAGAGCAGAGGGATCCCAATGGAACTCGCAGGAATGGTGAACGGCGATGGATCATCCTATTGCCATTAATCATACGAGCCTAAATCCTTCTAAGAAGAGAAATTATGAAGGGAGTTATGGTGGGTGTTATGGTATTAAAAGAAATGCAGACAAACATATAGATCTTATTACAGGTCCAGTGTAAGATTATAAAAATCCTCCCACATACCAGTGGCCCCAAAACAAACAGGTTATTCCTATGATGAAAGAAGTGGATTGAGTGCATAAGTTACAATAGGCAGCTAAGAAAAAGAAGTAGATGTACAGAATTAATTCTATAGAAGGGTGTTTTTAATATATTATGTTCAGATAATCATCAATGCTGCCTTCAGTTAAAGTCTTACATAGTCAAACCTGACGGTGATATAGAACTTTTGAAAGCCAGAAAGTAGAACTTTTATAAATACCAAGCTGTCGGAATTTGCACAAAAAAAAAAAAAAAAAAAACCTGAGCAGCATTTTAATTGTGGTGAGTGTGTTGTGGAGCAGTGACGCAGACAGAGAACATGACAGTGTTAAGAAATAGGAGCAGAGCTGTCACCAGAAGACAAGGGACAGATAGGACGTGAAGGACGGTGTGCAGGAATAAACACGGCAGATGAGAGATTAATAAAAAAGAAGCACAAACAGGAGAGGGCGTCATAAGAGCTAAAGGAGCAGGGGAAAAGAGAAAGGATAGCTAGGTATAAAGAAAGGTATAAAGACAACAGCAGGCCATCTGGTGTGTGCATGAGTTCCTGTGTGTGTGTGTGTGTGTGCCAGTCGAAGGAAAGGCTTTGAGTTTGTTTGTATGTTTGTCAGTTGTTATATTCCCACTCATGTAGCCTCTACAGGGAGAGAGAGGACACTGTTACCATACCGAATCATTGGACATCATGTTCCCTTCTGCAAATTAGCAAAGGAGGAGTATTTTGATGTATTTGGGGACAAACAGACCTGATGATCCCTTGAGAGGCCACTACTAACACACACTTGACCCATGTGCTACAATGTTTGTGTGTATTTAGGATGTTTTCCTTCACAATGTCTTAGTAATAAACCGTGACAGCTGCAGTCAGTCCTCATTAAATACCTGTGCATCTGCTCCGGTCTCTGATTATGTGTATCTATTCTACTTGATGAGCCGGTGGCCCTTTTATATATATATATATATATATATATATACATATATATATATATATATATATATGTGTGTGTGTCTTGATGTGTTCATACACAAGTCTACCTTTACCTCATTTTAAATGCCATTAAACCATAACTTCATATTTTTATTTCTCGAATGAAACACCAATGGGAAATTAATTGAAACTCTACCTGACAGCATACATTTATTGCAACTGATATGACCTGGACTTTCAACTAAAAGCCATTACTGTCATCATTACCATGTATTGCAGATTGTGAAAGGAAAGAATAAAGACAGAGAAGAAGAGGAGGAGAAGAATAAGTCAGAAGGTCAGAGCATTAATCACTATTGGAACTAGATGAGAGAAAGAAAGCTCAATGAAAGAAAGACAGACTCCTCTGTCGTCCTGATGATGAAGATGATGATGAAAGGCCAAGCAGACAGAGACAACTCTTTGTGTGTCATCAATAGAAGCCAATGTCCAGTTTCTAACCATATCAGTCTGTTTGTGTCCATTCAACTCATCACCTTCCCTCAGGCTACCTCGAGCTCTAAATTGGGGTCAGATGTCACCACCATGTGTGTGTGTGTGTGTGTGTGTGTGTGTGTGTGCGTGCGCCCGCAAGCGAATGAGGACAGGCGGCAAACATGCAAGCTTGGGTCACTTCATCCTTTGCAAACACGCACAAAAACCACATGAGAAGAGGAAGACACGCGCAGATGTCACCATCTTGTCATGCCTGGGGGGACGGCAGTACTTGACCGTGTTAAATATTTACTGGAAGTGCTGTCATCAAGTATCTCATTCACTTAACAGCTGTCTTTAATATCATGCTGCCTCTTCTTTATTATCTCACAAAGTAGTGCAGTAAGACATGAATCATAAAATGTTCTGACCCACACATCATTTGTCTAACTCTTGAATTTCCTGTATTATTCAACAGAAGGCACCCTCAGCCCACAGTCTGTTTAATATGTGCCTGTCCAAACATAGACCTAATAAAGACCTCTGAACAGCTGATAGACACAGGAATATATGTCATTAGGACTGCTGAAACCACTCAATTAAACAGCTGACATACTCTATTGTTTGGATAATGGTTTAGATAAGTCATGCATGCATGTGTGTGTGTGTGTGTGTGTGTGTGTGTGTGTGTGTGTGTGTGTGTGTGTGTGTGTGTGTGTGTGTGTGTGTGTGTGTGTGTGTGTGCACAAGCCAGCCCTTACCCCAGGAGTGACACTCGAGGCAATCCCTCTTGCCTCTGCATTGTGTTTAACCCCTGACCCTTTGTAGTGATACAGTGTCAGAGTGTTAAATATGTCTAGACCACTTACTGATCGCAAAGGTCAGAACAAAGGAGTCGGCCTCAGGACATCATTGACTGAGATTTATGAATGAAAGAGGAGACATTTAAAGGATGTTTCGTATTTGGAAGGGACTCACTTAAAGATGTTGTTGTTGTAATTCTGGTAAACATGTGTGGACGTACTTTGATAACATAACAGTAATTTGCAGAAATAACATTTCAGAACTTTCCTAGTTGTTATTTAACCTGAAATAGAAAACGTTTAATGAAGCCAAATTCGTAAAAACAAAAAAAAAATCTTGCTCGATAGGAAAAGAAAAATGTAATCAGTATTGGTATTATATTTAAAAAAGGAACATTCTGGGCCTTTAAGCTGGCTGCAGTATGTTTCTGAAGTCCAAATTCAGGCAAAAAAAGACAAAAAATAATTCAAATACAGTGTTGAATAACTAGAGTGGGCTTCAACAGTCCTGCTGTGTATTTGGATCATTTTTTATGATGGAGTTTGTGCGGTAAGAAAGCAATCTACATAATATAATGGGAACTGACAGATGAGGCCACTAAAATGTGATACCGGATCTATGATAAACTCCCTTCTGTGTTTCGGTCATCTGTTTCGTGTCAACACAAGCTTATTTGAGTGTGTTTGTGGTGTGGAGGGGGGAGGTTTCGAGAATCAATACTGTCACGTGATTTCAGACATACGCTGGCTAGTTATTGGCCAGGATCATCAATCAAAACACACTTGACAGCATGAATCACTGCAAGCCACAAAATTGGGGAGCGGTCCCATAAACCTCTTGCTCTACACTGATTATTATGTGCGCAGTGTTGAGTGTGTGTTTTGTTTATGACTTTCTGTTTCCTCAAAAAGCATAGGAGATCCTTTGGTGTTTCCCATTATCCCGTTACAGAAGATAAAGGGCACTTATGGATCAAAGGAAGGTCTTACTATTTCAAAGACGGAACATCTGCTATCAAGGGAGAAGCACTTTGCCCTGAAAAGCCCCTCTCCCTTAAGTATTGGGGTCTTGGGAGTGAGAAAGGGGAGAAGAGGGGAGTAAGGGAGTATGAAATATGGCGGGTGCTAGTTTGGCAGTTTGCCTTAGGGATGCTCTCCACGGCTCTTATTCCATCTTATCCTCCATTGTGGGATGTTGTGTATCCTAGACCAGTCAATACCATCGCCCCCTCCCCGGAGGTGAACCCTGCTAAAACATGCATGAGTTTATGAGCTGGGAACGCGCCACTGGAGGCCTTTAGGGCTTTCCGAGGTGGAGGAATATCTAAAAGCTAAGAGAGACCATCTTTCCGGGATTAGGTCTACGGGCTTTCCATCACCCCACTAATACTCTTTTACTGTTCCTGCTCTCGTCTTTTTACCCTACCTTCTCCCAGACAGACATACGCCTCTCCAGTATACATATAAATCAATCCTAAAGCCTTAACCCTTCGGGCCAGCATATCCATAGATCCAACCTGTTAAGTGTAATGAGAGAAACTCCCACATTCAAAGTGCTAAGCTTAGATCAAGCTTAGAGCTTAGTCACATTGCAACCTTACTGTAAATTATGAAATCTACTGTATTTTGTTAAAAGGAAATAGGCCTGATCAAGCTTAATCTCATGTTAGAGCTGCATCCTGTGGGGTTTTGTAAGGGAAGATGAGGAAAAAGAAA
>NC_136712.1:7018162-7214351 GCF_947650265.1 Symphodus melops
GTTTGACACAAGCCTTAGTCTCTGAGCTCCAGAACATATAAGGTCCTGGACTTTTTCAATTCACCTGACATATATAGAATAATCAAGGAGGTTTTAGAGGCCAGTGCAGCCAGTTTATCAAGTCAATCAAAACAGTATTTTATTTAACCTTAAGACACATAACACTTAATCTGTTCATCAAATATCCAATCCAACTTAATACAGCCATACATGACACAACTAGAAGACTTAATAGTATAAAGATAACAATGTGACGGCTACACTTTCTCGTGTCAGCTGCAAATGCTGCCGAAATAAATGAAACCCAGTTTTGTTCCCATTGTTGAATCTATCAAGAGAAAATTAAATGCCTGTTGAAAATATTTTTAGTTTTCATAAAGGCTTCACAATTCATAAATGTCATGACAATGCCATATTCCAAAAATATACATGCGTGTATGTGTGTGTGCGAGAGTGACTCAGCAACTCTTCCATGGTGTTATGACATCTGTTCTTCATTGCACTTGGCCAGGTGTTGCCACCCCCCCGAATGTTGTTAATGGGAGCGAAATCAGATGGAAGGCAGGCTGACAGCTATTGAGCCTACATAAATGTGCAAAATCTGAGATACTGACAAACTGAAATAGTCTCTCTATAGTTGGAGTTACATTCTCAAAGTGCTATTTTATAATTGAACAAATGTACTGCTGCGCTTTTATCAATGTAATATTGCTCACTTTATTATCTTTGTCTTTCCTCTTTGTTGTTTCTTTCTTTTTTTATTGCTTCTTTTGTTTCCTTCCAAAAGCCTCCTGTGGAGAGGTGTTGAGAATTAGCATGTATGCTAAACACCTAAACACTGAATCTGGTTCCTTCGTTGTATCTGTGATGTCCATGCCAAATAAACTCCATCTATCTGTTGAATTATGTGTGTATATACTGGAACTAGATATTGGAGTGTTGATAAAGTCACATTGGCACCTCAAAAAAATATCAAAATATGCATTACCTTAATATTTAACAGTTTGGAAATGATTTCCACAACAAGGAAATAGACATGTCTAGTATTCAATTTGAATTGTGTGTGCATGCTGTACATGTGGCTGTGTGTTTGGCTCTTATCTCTAAAGGCAGACAGGCAAGCTCGAGGGGGGCTGCTCCACATGAAGCCACGATTATAGTCACACACCCAATCCTGGTTATCTCTCTGGCTACACATCGAGATGCTAACACACACTGCATTTTAACTGCCATACTGTATGCATGCAGACTTGGTTGTAAACACAAACATCCTGTCACAGTCTCTCTCTCCGTCTCTCTCTGTCTCTCTGTCTCTCTGTCTCTCTGTCTCTCTCTCTCTCTCTGCTCAAGCTGTCGGGTCATCTCCACACAGGTGGAAACTTTTACAAGAAACAAAATCCACTGGAATGAAAACTGCAGTGAGCTTCTGAAAAAGTACTTTACACTCCAAGGAGCTGCTGCTGCTGGTGCCGCATTACCATGGCAACGGTGAGGAGAGCATGTGTTTGAGTCAGAGTCTCAAGGTTACTCAATCTATTCATGTTTTAATAACACCACTCCCTTATGAAAGTAATATTACATCCCTTGTAAGTATGATGAAAACACATATCAGATATTTCCAGCCAGTGTACTTGTGAAAAGAACACGGAGAACCTGCCATCGAGGTCATGACGAGGAAATGAAGTGCACGTATCTTGGTTTCATTAACCACAACTCAAGTTGATGAGGCCTGATTTCAGACTATTTCATGGGCATACTATTTCTGGCATGGCCTATTTAATTAGGACAAGATTGGTCAAAAAAACACCGGTGTGTTTCCTCCTTGGAATTGACAGGGCAATGAGGAGGTGGAGAGAAAAAGTAGGAGGGCGTTTTAAGCGTGTTCAACTGCCAAAAACGAGGAGGACGGCAGTTGGAGAAGGATGTTTTCAGGAAATGAAAATTGGTGATTTGTTCAGGATGTGACAAAACAGAATCATCAAACAGAGAGCCCCATTTTTACCCCCAGGTGTTTGTGTCAAGGGTGAAGCAGCAGGTGAGCGACTGGCACTGCTCTTACATCTGTGGAGGCAGGGTCAAGAAAGCCTGATGGGATTTGAGTTTTCCACCTGATCCATCTCTCGACACACGCGTGGCCTACTAAAGCTGATGACAGTGCAGCTGACAAATAGCATTCTGTATTGAGTTAATGAGGGAAGAGCAGATGTACGCTGCCCCTCTGGAGAGCCTCTGTGTGCAAGTGCATGTGCCTTGGATACAATTAATTGTGCATATACTGTATGTATAACATGCACGTCACACAATGACATGGTTAATAAATGACAATAGATTAATATGTCTTTCTCTTTTAATCCTTGTTATTAATAGCAGTTCCCTTTCTGTCAACTCTCCATTCTTACAATGTTTTACTTCAAATGTGGCAGCATTCATCACTAGCAGAGTGCCCCCCCCCCCGAAGATATATGATTTTCAAATGCACAAGAAAGACACTGTTAACATATATGCTACAAAGAACATATATAGTTTTCTGCTTTCAATTAAGCAGGATGTAAAATATAAAATTAATCTAAAAAAAAAAAAATCGAAAAAAGCTAGCAGTAGCGGTATTATATTTCCCAGACATTTAATAATTAATCAGTAAAAATAATCAGTGTGAGAGAGAAATATTAAAATAGGACTAAACAAGAATATATCAAACAGGCGACAATACAAAGGTTTGTTGTTGTTCAGAGGTGAAATGAGGTTTTCCTCACAGCTCACTTTTTTTTCTTCTATTCCTCTATCCTAGCCCTCTTTTTCTGACAACATAACTTATTGTTTTCATCCCCCCCCTCCCCTTTCCATGTGGAGTACATATGAGTCCAGACTATCAGCAGTTGTGTGTTTATGTCTCCAGTCAGCCCTACACTGTGCTCTGAGAGGCAGCAACTTCTACTGCAGTGCTCCAACATTCACTGACCCCTGACAGAAGCGCCGCAGTGCTAGCAGAACCCTCACAGAAATGAATTCATGACATTAAAGAGATTATGTTAGCTCGAGAGGAATGAAACAAGAGTAAACAGTCCCTGCTGTAACACATTCAGACCTTCTGGCTCAATAATTGTAGCAAATTCAATTAAGTTTTCAGAACTGGAGGGAGGGAGAGAGAGAGAGAGGGTTACATTTATTTTCAACCTGGACTCCTTGTGCTGCTGTCCATGGTGCTGATCTGACTGAGAGGGGAAAGGAATGGCACCTCTTCCATCAGTTCTGCAATATTTTTGCAGTTTGACTTATCCAGTACATGCTGTGTGTGTGTGTGTGCTTAGTCCAAACACTGTAGTTCAGACGATGAAATGCTCTTCTATTGAGACTAGTTGATGTGTGGATGTGTATTCAGGGTACTTTTGTTAGGGTGATCATTTCTATCTGCAAAAGACGAAACAGTACAGTCGTCCTTACTGGGCCACTACAAGAGGACTTTTCTTTGTTTTGCATTGTGACAGATTTTTGAGTTCTTTAAACAGAAGCATGGACCCATGGAAAATGTTTGTCCTGCACTAGTCACTTTTTCATGAATCAATTAGTCAACTCCTCGTCTGCTACTCTGTGGTAATATGCAGCACGTGCTTTGGGGGGTATTAGTGTATTTTTACAGTCTGTCTAGACTCTGGAAGAAGACGTATCTCTTCACCAAAGAATGGACTAAGCACCGAGTGAGTTTAGAAACTCTCTTTTATGAAACCACATAAACAAAACTGTTTTGGTAGTTTAAGTTTTTAAGATATTTTGGGCCTAATTAAGCAAACGTTGGCGCGAGCGCACCAGAGCATGAACCACTAAGACAGGCAATTTCACTACTCTCTCCTCTCTTCTACAAACTATTAATTGATCTCCAGGGAGTCTTGTTGTATAAGCTGTTCGGAAACATAGAGATGCCTCCGCCGCAACCTGAATCAAGAGAGTGAGGAACAGCCTCATGGGTAAAGAAATGCCAGTGTGGACTGGGCACAGCTTAATGACGTTATAATCACATTCTGGATCTGACTCCAAAGTCGTCAAAGGATGTCAAGAGTGTGTGATCTCTTTAAACTTAAAGAGTGAGCACTATAATTGGAATAAAAACATCCATTCATATGAAGTCCAGAAAGGCCTTAATAAGTTGAAATCCTTCAGTCATAATTTAAGTTAAAGCAACAAACCGACTCCATTACAACTTTGACTAATTTGGTGGATGGTTCTGCAAATGTATCATTCAGATGTCTCTCCATTTATGAATGATAAATAAGGCCTGGGGGGTTATCATCAGTGCCGTGCTGGTCCCTGTGTGTCCATGATACATTATTAATGAGGTTACAGTATGCCATCTTTTTAATTTAAGACATGTTCTATAAGCAAGATGGGAGCACCATTTGAATAGGGAAAGGGGAATACTAACCTCATTACTCGTGGACTTTTTAAGTCTAGTAAATTCATCAGTTGAGGTTTATTTGCTCTGTGTGTGTTGATTTTGAAAATATATTGAGCTCAAGCACCTAGACTACATGTGAGTGTTAGGATGCATACTGCATGTTTCACAAGTAAAAGAAAGAGGTAAACCATTGTGATGATGCTGGAGGATTATATAGAAATGAAATGGCCTACAGCATGGGAAAAGTGATTATCACAAATTCAGACATTTCTTACACTTAACTAACAATGTTTAATATATCATTTGTTTTTACTGTCTTTCCTCTCGCTCAGCTCAAGGCTGTAGGATGCATGCTTGTCCTTCATCTTTTGCTCGCTCTAACAGCTTGCAGCTTAATTGCAAAACAGGGCGAAAAAGTTTCATGCAGGCGAGAGAAGTGAAAGGTGCCATGATGTAACAATCTGTAAACAAATACAGTGGAACACGTCATTGTTTGTCACAACACAATGGAAGGCACAGACAGGCGGACACCACTCGAGAGATTGTAACTTTCCATGAGACAGAGCGGCAGCTGCTTCTGTGATGGAGAGAAAAGGAAAAGTCTGGTCACACCTGCATTCATACATAAATCCAATGTCTTTCACATGATATATTGCATTCTTGAGCTGACTGATGCAGGTGAGGTGAGCTCCAGACTTCATTTGCAAATGTATGCCAATGACCAACTGGAAACTGTAACTGCCTCAACTCTATTTTGCTGTGGTGATAAAGTTAACTCAACATTAGCATCATGTCACGCCATCCCATTTGAACTCGGCTCTGCAAAATAAGAAGCTCCATGTCAAAATAAGCTTGTTCTATCTCACCACAAAAGCCACACGCGACAGTAGCTTCACAACAACCTGCAGTAACATTGATATAACCATGCTTCTGCTTTCTTAGCTTCGGTTCATTAAAGCTAAAATGTTGACTGAGTGAAAAACAATGGATGTTAAGAAGAAAAGGAGAACAGAAGAAAGTAAGGCGAGGGGGGAAAAATATGCTCCATGAAAAGTTTAACGTAGCTTAGCATAATGTAGAAATTAAGGAAGGAAACTTAGTCTATAATTATTACAGTTATCATCAATAAACAGGTTAAGACATAAAGGCTATCCCTCTTTTTTTCAGGCAAATTTACAGCTGCTACAGACCCCTGGAAAGGCATTAGCACCCTAAAGGATAGTAGTGAATGCTCCCTAGTTATCTTCGTGGAAAAGTGGATGTTGCATTTGCTAAACAGCTGCATGATCAGGCAGGCCTATGATTCATCATCATCATCATCTGCTGAGGAAAACATGCACACACACACACAGCGCAGCGATAAACAACGGAAGAAGAGTCCCTACAGATCACAAAGGGAAATCTCTCCTGAGTGTCCATGTGTTGTGTGTGTGTGTGTGTGTGTGTTTGCCAGCTCGTGCACACGTGTTACTATCCCTTATCATCATGGGCATCCATCACAACAAGCAGCTGAATAATTCAACACGACAAAATAAAGGAACATCATTGTGCATGCTGAAGAATAAATGGACTCATAAATGATGAACGAGAGGACGACAAACCAGGAGGTACTGTATCTATGTCCATGTCTCTGCGTGTACGCATTCGGATCTATAACACCTCTCCATTTGTGTCGAGAAAGCTACAAACAACAAGGTGTACTCAAAACATACGCGAAGTGGATATTATACAAAGCTTTCCTTTGTCCCCGAGGGGAGAGTTATGGCAAAAAGCAGCTGGGAGTAGGGCCAAGCAATTTTCTTTAGCCCAACAATCGCGGTAGTAGAGATACATAAATGTAGAGAAGCATTGCTCACGTGGAGAATATATCTACATAGATATAGGAGGGAGTTATGATAGAACATAAGAGAAAGAACAACAACGAGAAAAACGAGGGAACAAAGAGAAAGCTTGAAATGAAAAGACAAAGGCAATAAAGCAAAAGTAAACACTGGGGCTTATTGAAAGTGCCAAGGCACACACATACTGTACACAGAATAATAACCACACACACACACACACACACACACAAGGATGGAGATGTAGCATATGTCCCCAGTAGAGCCAGCTGGAGACATCTGGTGCCAAAACTCCACAGGTCAAACCAAGTGACATGCTCCCTGAGACGTGTACAGGAGAGAGTGTGTGTGCGCGTGTGTGTGTGTGTGCGTGTGTGTGTGTGTGTGTGTTTGAGTGCCAAATGATATTAATTATGTTTTATTTTTTGAGTATAAACATTTAAAAACGTGGAACACACGTGCTGGACATTCACCCGCAGACACGTCGTCGTAAAAGAACAAAAAAGTGGATGAGAGTTCAAAGTGCGATGAGAACAGAGAACCAACCCGAAGAAGTGTGTGTTTAATTCTTTGTGTTGTGTGTGACAGAGCACAGATGTCCACCAGAGGGGTGAGATGAGAGAAAAGACAAAGAAACGAAGTCTAAACTTCCTGACCAGAGGCCTGGCAGCTTCAAAGGAAAGAGCCTATAAGGAAAAAACTGCTGCCAGTAAAAAATAACTGCCGCAAACAAACCAACATTGCACAATTTAATGGGCCATTCTGCTCTTGTAATCATTACACATAGCCAGCTTCAAGAGATAGACAGTGGTGTGCTGGTTAATCAAAGAAAACAGTCGGCTGCCATCATCAGTCGGCAGCTATCAAGATAAATCAATAACTTTAGACAAACTCTCTTTGTTAGCACAGCTTTAGTTAAAATAGTGTGTGCTATAAGCTTGTGGTATAAAATGTATACTTTGAGGCAGCAGACAAGGGAAATTGTTTACATACTAACAGATCCAGAAACAAACTGAAGAAGAACATAGTACTATACAAAAGTAAAAATTGCTTTACACTCCACTGCTGCTGAAATCATACACATGTATTTAGAAGAAAAGGGTAACAGTTTATGCAAGGTTAGCACATGTAAAATGTTTTATTATTGCAAGACAGCAACTAAAAGCAGAAAATGAAGAGAACAAAACAGGAGAAGAGACAATGATGATGTGTTCTTGTTGTTCTGCAAACAGGACAGCTGGATCGAATAGAGGATATAAAGTGAAACTGTAGTCATTGAAAATATTTCTCAACACCAGCTACAAGAAGTGGCGTGATGTAGAGTCTCAGTGGAGGACAGAGGAAGGAACTCTACTGAGAGTGATAACAGAAAGGTCACATACCAGGAGGGTATATGTTCTCTCTTGAGGCTCAAGATTACAATAATAAGTATAAAAGAGTTGATCATCCTCCAAAAGCACACAAACACACGCACACATCTGCTGACAGGACATAATCTTTAAGGTCACCAGGGACTAAGTAATCAAGCTGTTGCTCAACAAGTGGAGCCGTTCTGCCAAGAAACTTTAAGAAACACACACGTTGTGCAACACAATTTCGACAGAACTGTATTTGGACTATTGCAAACAAATGGTGATGACTTTCATCCTTCACTTTTGGAAGAACAAACAAAGCACAGCTGTTTTCATTATGCAAAACCAATCCATTTCCTTCCCAGCCGCCTTTATTCTATTTCTTTTCAGATTCAAGCAGCTTATTATGCAAACACACAGCACAAAACCAAAACGCTCTAAGATGTATATTACTCTTCAGATTGGCCGCGTTGCTGTCGAGTAGTGAAGTAAAACAGCACTCATCAATCCACAGAGAGTTCACTGTAGAATTAGCATTGGCTCACAGCTTTCAGTGCAAACAGACAAACAGAAACAGAGATATGATTGTTACACTGGTCGCCGACATTGCTCATTAGACTGAAGAGGGATACACTGACATGGCCCAATCAAGCTGTGTGTGTATTTGTGTGTGTGCACTCGCAGTTACAGCTGTGTATTACACTAAAGTCTGTGTGCTCATTAGGCTGCCTGTAGAGCCAACAAGGGCCAGTGGCCAGAAACACACACAGAGAGAGACACTAAGTGAGAAAGAGACTGACAAAGACATTGAGAGAAAGAGAAAGATAGAGGCTCCAATTAAACCGAAACACAGGAAAAGAAACCCCTTTAACTTCACTTAACAATGTGATCAAGAATCCAAATTAGGAGCAAAGCAGTCTATTGAGGACAGTATGCAGCAACATCAAGCGTGAAGAAGAGCTAAATGCCTATTAAAACAAGCTTACAGGGAGAACTGAAATATTGAAGTAACTTTTAAGAAAAGAAAAAAAACACATGAAGACAGCAACTGCTTTTCAGACAACCGCCTACAATTATTTAGTCCGTTAAAAGAAATCAAAGTTTCACACACACAGATATATTATCAAAACACTAGTGTTCCTGTCTATTGGTCCATTGCTCACACAAACACATGATAGAAAAGGGCCTTCTCTTGTCCGTCTCATCATGACCGGAGCATTCTGCCTGGGGTCTCATTAGTGTTGAAAGCAGAACGTATGCTTTGGAAAAAGAGAAGAAACAAACAGAGATAGACAAGCGGTATGAAACCAAAATAAGCCTCCAATTTAAACCTCCCATCATACAAGCCATTTTCGAAAAACATGAACTCGTGCAGTTTTAATACCAGCCTTGGTTTTCACCTCTTATTAAAAAGGGGGTTTGGGTTTGTGGATGGGCTTTTTTATCCAAATATATTAAAAAACATGATATTTTCTGTTTTATTGCACTTGCTTCTACAGTAAGAAGAGGAGAAAACTGTCACACACTGACTTCATAGAAGACCGTACAAACCCTGAGGTGAAGCGAGTGCCAGTGCACAGTGATCAGGAGTTAAATCTTCCAAAGACGTTCGATAAAATGATGCTGCAACGGTACTGACTTGAACGATGCATGGACAAGAAACACTGAGTAAATATAACGTTAACAATAATTATCTTGTGGATTATTTATCTATGTATTTTCATGTATTTGCCTTGAATGGAAAATTCAGGAAGAACTAGAACACTGTATTACAATGAAGTCTCAATTAGGAGGTTTATATCTCCCCCGTGTTTGTAATGTCATGTTCTTTTACTGCGTGGCTTTATTCCTTGCTATGCAAAATACTAATAAACAGACTCTTAAATAAACACTTGTATTCAAATCAGCATCAAAGCCCATGTGTTCATGCTCCCTCAGCACACTTCACACATAATAAACTAAATGTGTCATCTTTATTTCAAAGTTGTAGGACATATTTTTTTATACTATTTTACTTTTTCATGGTAAGAATGTCAGTAGATTGATGCCTCTACACGGGCATTTTCTCAATTACCTGCCAGGTCTGCTTTAACTCAGTAATTAGCTGCCAACACAAAAAACAACCTAAAACTATGAAATAAATATAAATATGTAAACATAATTACCAAATCATCTTGACAGACTTTAGTTAACTCGAACAGACTTTAGTTAACACTGTCATAAAACAAAAGCCAACTCACAATGAGACTATTAGTGTTTAGTCAGTTAAAGAGAGGATAATGCTCCCAGTTTATTAGTATCAGGCTTAAACTGAATGACAATTAAATTAAAATAATCTTTAATTATGCGCCCAACGGGATAAGTACAGTGGGGGACATGTTAATGATATGGTGAACAGACGGAGCCATTGTCATTCCTGTCACTGAGAGAGAGAGAGAGACAGAGGGAGAGGAGAGAGAGAGAGAGAGAGAGAGAGAGAGAGAGAGAGAGAGAGAGAGAGAGAGAGAGAGAGAGAGAGAGAGAGAGAGACAGAGGGAGAGGGAGAGGGAGAGAGAGAGAGAGAGAGACAGAGAGAGAGAGAGAGAGAGAGAGAGAGAAAGAAGAAAAAAAGAGGAAAAGGAATGTGTCTTTTGTAAAAGTGTGTGTGTGCACCCACACACCCATGTGGGTCAGAGCCAGCGAACACATTTGCTGAACCCATCATTAAGTTCTCTCCCCTTGTGGTCGGTGTCGGGGTCTAGACAGGGAGACAAAGCCCGGGTCTTTCCTCCACATGGTACCCAGGGGAGAGGGCAAAGGCCTGGGGGGGCCGCCCTGTCTTCGGTGACAGACAAGCGGCAGGAAGAGAGGGGAGGGGAGCCAAAAAAAACGGAAGTAAGACAGGATGGGAATAAGTATGGAGACAGATGAAACTACAGTATCTTTCTTCTTATTAGGGGCCCGAGAAGGAAGAAGGGGCGCACACTTGGCAAGCTGGTGTAAGGAGGGTAATTAGTGGGAGAGACACACATGTCCCTCACTGAGGGGGTCCCCTGGGTGGGGAACAGCTCAATCAGTAGCCAGCTGCAGGTATAGTGGGGGGGGGGGGGGGGGGGGTGTTATGCATGTGCGTGTGTGTGAATGTGTGTTTATGGAGTGCAGGTGCCAGTGTACAGCTGCACTTTTACCCTTTGCACTCTTACTCATTAATTCTTCTGCTACATTAAGGGGCTCACTAGCACACAAACAAAAGGGACACACAGCTCTATTGAATAGCAGCTGCTCTGGAGGTGTCATTTAATGTCTGGACATCAGAGCCAGGATAAACATAGTATGTATTTGTTTATGTATTTGCCTGTATGTATGAAGTGAGTGGATCCTACAAAATGCTTACGATCAACTAATACTTAGGAACTATGGTTGCAGGATGAAACCGTTTGGTTCTGTTGGTTATGTCAAAAAAAGCAAAGGAGCCAAGAATAAAGATCCAGAATTGTAAGTGATATTTGATATAGGCTACTTAGTTGGTTATAAGGAAACTTTTGTGTTGTTGTTTATTAGCGGGGAAAATATATATTTGGTAAACGTGATTAAACTTTGGACTTGTGGATGCGACTGAAGGTGTGCATCTCCACCGGTCACATGATTCGATATGATCAATGCAGACTTCACACCTGCATCCAGATGCATCCTAAAGATCATTACTTTCAACACCCCGAGCTCATGCTCATGCTGTGCTCACAGAGCAAAAGCAGACAAACGCCTAAGAAGAAGGAAGTAAACCTAAGAGAGAGAGAGAGAGTAGGAAGAGAGTTGGGGGAAGGGGAGACTCTTGGTTGAACAACAGCTGTTGAGATTACTGTTTAATAAAAGCCGTCATACGCATGCTCTCCCTTATGCCCCCCCGCAGAGGAGACCAAAAGGCATAGCTGTGCTGAGCCCAACAACCTAACATCACAGTCTGCTCGCTACCCTTAGGGAGCCGACGCCAGCCACCTCTTACCATGATGCCAGACCCCCTGATCTCCCACCAGGCCTACCGTGCCTCCAGGCATACTGTATGAGTGTGTGCTTGTGTGTGTGTGTGTGTGTGTGTGTGTGTGTGTGTGTGTGTGGGTGTTTTGATTATCATCCGCCTATGCATATGTTTATATGGTGCATAAAAGAGTTATGGACCTCTAAAAGAGTGTACATGTGCAAGCCAGCAAGACGTACAGTATATCTGGCTGGTGTGTGTGTGTGTGTGTGTGTGTGTGTGTGTGTGTGTGTGTGTGTGTGTGTGTGTTTTGGGTTGTTAAAGTGTGACTCCTCTGTCTGTCTAAAGAGAGAGCAAGGAGGGGGGAATTCATCTGATAAGCTACCTCATTTGGGCCGCTTCAGGAGCAGTGAAAGGAGCCGTGGGGAGGCTTTCATCTCGGAGACGAAAAAAAAAAAGCGACGGAATCAAGATGGTGTGAGTGTGAAAGAGGATGAGAAGGCGGGAGAGGATGAAGAAAGGAGGGGGTGAAGAAAGGAAGAGGGCGAGATAAAGAATGAAAGAGATAATCCAAGAGGATGTTTACCTTGGTCATGCTGGCAGAGGACAAAAGAGGCTGCCAGTATGTAGTGCCACCTATAGGGCTGCAGGATATTGAGTGGTGAAAAGAAAAGTTTATTGAAGAAAGCACACATTGAGGTGACAGTGTGCGAGGCCCATCGCTCTCTCTTTTGCAGACAAACTGCTTAATTAAACATGAGCTACGTGAGTGCTGTCTGCCTGCCTCTGTACGTCTGGATATACCAACATGAGATTGTCTGCTGTGCATTCATCTCATAGTCATAGAGAGCACGAGGGGGCCATTTGCAAGTCAAATTCAGCCTTAATGACACGGGAAATCATCTGAATTTACTGAAAGCCCGCATGGAGAGGAGAGAGGCTTGTTCAAGTTCCAGATCAGAAATGGATGAAATTGCTACCTCTCTTTTTGCCTTCAAATGGAGCTGTGAGTGCTTCTGATTTTAAATGACGGGATGAGTTAAGGTGTGAAGCAGACTGATAGCTCGGGGCTTGCTGGGTGCAGTGACAGACGCGATCTTAGTATGAAACTTCTGCATGGTTGAAAATGAGTTTTTCTGTGTACTTGCATGCTTCTAAGGGAAAGTGCACAGTGTGTTAGTAGTGTGAGTGAATGCATTTAGGGATGAGTTAACACTGGGAGTAATGCAGATGAAAAGGAGGGGATTACATTTCCTTATGCTTGTAGAAGTTCTGACCACCACAACCATCAAATACAAACATATGACATGTTTTGTCACTATAACATAATACCTTCAAAATATACAAGAATATAAAGGATTAGCATTAAAAAATATTTCACACCTGGGGCGCCGGTGGCGCAGCGGCAGCGCGCGCGCCCCATATAGCGAGGCTTTGCTCCTCGCGCGGGCGGCCCGGGTTCGCGGGCGGCCCGGGTTCGCGTCCAGCCTGTGGGCCATTTCCCGCATGTCTCTCCCTGCTCTCTCCCTGTTTCCGACTCTATCCACTTTCCTCCCACTATCAATAAAGGCATATAAAGGCCAAAAATAAATCTTTAAAAAAAAAATAATAATAAAATATTTCACACCAAATGTTTGAGATGTACTCAACTCATTTGAGGTTAGTGTGTGTGCCCCATGGATAGAGGCTATGGTCCTCCAATCAGACAGCCCAGATTCCAATTGGACCTGTGGCTCCTTCCCCCAGGTCACTCTGACTATCCTCTGCCCGGTCTGAAAATTATCTTAAAAATCAAACCATCTTAAACACATCAGTCTAAGGAATCTGAAAAAAATCAAAATAAATCGTTTTAGGTAACACGAGCTCAATGTAAATCAAGGTTAGGAAAATTGAATATCCAATTATAAGTAATATAGTGAAGCTCCTCCATGGCAACACTCCTGTAAAAGTGTGTGTGTGTGTGTGTGGGGAGGGGGGGGCAATATGTTTGTTATAGTCTGCATCCATCATGCTAATTGGAAGTAAACAGGAGCTGGTTGTTTGGAGAGCATTAAATCAAGCTCTAATCAAATCCTGTTGAAGAAAGGTAAAGTCTGCCGCTGAGGACATTTCCTGCAGAAATAACTTTAATGCCTTTAAATGAAGAGGGTTTTGTGAGTGTGTGTTTGTGTATATGATCACTCACATTTTACACACGTGGCTGATAACCTTTTTTATTAGCACAAAAGGAGGCTAATTGCGAATGATCTCACTGGTAAGTAATGGGACTGACTTTCTCTCTCCGACACATACAGTATATGTAAACCTGCGCTCATTGCTTGATGGCTCTTAATCTTCGGCTGATTTCTGCAGTGATCCCAATAAACAGATGCGTATTTCACAGCTAGTTTGGGAACATGATTGAAAAAATGTCAAGGTCGACAATAAAACCTGAGAATATAGAAAGAATCTGATTAAGTGCGAGGAATAAACGATTACGGGTAATCAGATACCAAAAAGGAAACAGGCTCAAAAGGGTTTAAACGATTGGATGCAGTTTTGTTCCTAACAATTTTGGCCTTAAACATTTCTATTTATTAGGTTATCTTGCAGAATTATTTCCTCACTATGTATTTCATCACAATTTGCATAATGTTTGCTGCTTGTGGCACTTAAAATATAAAGCACGGGCAGCCAACCATTAAAGAGACAACACAGATGCGAGAATAGGGAGGGAAGCAGAATTGCACAGAGTGCCAGGCAGCTATAGACACCATGAAAGACAAGAGAGGGAGAGACGCAGAGTTGTTGATCTCATTAAGATTAATTCAGTCAGACAGGAAAGCAGAGACAGATAGGAACAGAAAAAGAGGTGTAGCTTTAATGGGATCAATAGATCAGGCTTCAGTGTGGGGTCAACGGCCGTGTCCATGGTGACCCGTCTCTCAGAGACCGCACGAGTCACGTCAGGAGTCTTCCGTCTGTGATCACACATCCCTAAGTTCCTCGTTTCTCCTCAAGTCTTTATTTCTTTTAAGGCTGTTTTACAAATCTGGCCTCTTTAATTCGCCTTTATTCTAGTTTCAGTTTCACTTTTACTTCCTTCCTGCAGTTCTTCCACCGACCCTGACTCATCTTCTTTCCTTACACATGCCTTACCTCTATTCAAGGTATCGAAACAGACCCAGACTGAGTACTTTCTATCCTGCTTAAAACGGCACATATGCTTATCCACCATGTGTCAGCCTTTCTATAAAACATCGACAAATTCCAAAGGAGCATTTAATTGTTGGTACTTGAAATGTGACAACACATTATGCTGAGGAAGAAGCTGTGGTATGGTGAGATCGCACGTTAACTGCTTATGCTTGCAATAGAATCTCTCTAGGCTCGTTTCCTTCGACACAATCTGCTAATCTGATGCCTCACTTTCTCTTCTGAACAGACTATTTTGTAACTTGTAATTCTAGTTGACATAAGAGCGTAGCCTCATGCCCGGTTGACTGAATTATTCAAGCTCAGTCGGGCACACTGCACGCTGTTACCTAACCCTGCAAGAGACGCTGTCACAGCACTGAGACAGAACAACATGTGTGAGGCTGGACTGGAAGGGGAGGGACATCAAACTGCACACTGAGGGAGATGGAGAGAGGATGGAGATGAATGGGCTGCGGAGGAAAAAACAAGAAAAAAAACAGATGAATGAAAAATGAGCTGCGCATGGAAATGAAATGGACTGAACAAGGAAAATAGATGAATGAGTAATGAGGGAACCTGGAAAGTGTGAGAAACAAAAGGAGATGCGCTGTTTGATGGCCATTATGGGAGATTGGCAGATGAATTAAAGCCGGATACCGAAAAATGACGACAATTAGAAAGTTAAAACGGATCCTAAATAGAGGGGAGAAAAACTATGGGGGATTGTGCTAATGTGAGAGCAGGTCTAAAGTCACAGAAAATGACGTCCAAACTCTGCAGATAAATAGAAACCCTTTCCCTTCATCTCCAATAATAGTATCTCACTTGTGTATTCCACTCTATACTGAAGCTGCCAGTTCCCCAACGCAAAACAAAGCCCCAAAAATATCACTGCCAACACATGGCACGAGCAGTTACCGAGCTGTGTGTGTGCATGTGTGTGTGTGTTCTACCTTCCATAGCTGTGGGGAGTGAGGAGTTGAGCATGAATAATTGAACATGGGGGGGGGGGGAAAGCCTGCCGTCCAAAACTGCAAAATGCCAACTGCCAGGCTCATTTTATTTTAGAGGAAGGGGGAGCGAGAGGTGGAGTGGGGGGATGAATAAAGGAGGAAAATAAAAGAAGAAACCAAAGAGCCAAAAAAGACACAAGCACAGACTAGTAAAGCCCGAAACAACCCATTAAAAACCGGTAGCAACAGCTGCGTTAGCCTGCTGGGTTTTCCTGCCATGCTCAAACAAAGATGATAAATGTAATACTGGGGTCAAAGTTGCAGGTCAAGGTGAGGAAGGTTACGGTGAGGGTTAGGGGCAGAACCAGCTCCACAATAGGCTGA
The DNA here is from genome assembly GCF_947650265.1 of Symphodus melops. NCBI lineage: Eukaryota > Metazoa > Chordata > Actinopteri > Labriformes > Labridae > Symphodus > Symphodus melops. The sequence continues at coordinate 7,034,212 of NC_136712.1, forward strand.
TACTATATGACCTTGGCCACAAAAACACATGCTCACGGTAATTGACCTTAACGTCGAGGGGAAGCCAATGAATAGAGATAATGTTATTGTGTGAACAGTGAGGTCTCTGCTTCAGTGCCTTCTTAAGGTTCCAGTAGAGACCTATTGCCATTACAAAGTAAATTGAGGAGTGTTTGAATGCACCCAATAACTTGATTCAATCTCATTTTTGGACCAAAATTGTGAATAAAAGGCAAACAGAGGCTTAAATGAAATTACTAAGGACAAAAGGATGATGGTTTAAAAAAAAAAAAGCTTTAGGATAGATGATGGTAGATTATTAAGTTAAAAGGCATTAAAGTCAGCCTTTTTTAGAATTATGACCCCCGTTGGGGGATCACAGTTGTCCTGCAATTCTGTCTCCATGATCAAATGTTTGTAAGGCTATATCAACCAACCATATGCCCAACAATGTGGCCACATTTTCTCTCTCTCACGACCATGGCTATCATGGTGGTGGTCAGCTTCAAACTCATTAGTCCGTTTTGATAGATAAGAGGCTTGCAGCTGGAAAGCCAGGGCAGCAGTGGGTTTTGTGGCTTATAAAAGCGATGTAATCGGGTTTTGGCAATAGAAAACTAAGGAGTTTAGGGAGGAGAAGAATCGCTGATTTGTGGATTTGAATTGGCCTGCGGCTCGTTTAGAAGTAGATCTATTGAGGTGCATGGTTGTAATCTGAGTCTGGCTTGTGTACGACAGAGTAAGTCTGGGAATAGAGGCAGCTATATGAGTGACGCATGATGTACTACTTGGGAAAATGTGTGAAGCTGCTCGTCTCTCTCATTTTCTGCTGCTTCCAACTCATTTTCTCCTTCAGAATTTCTGTCAGTGAATCCTACTTTCTCTGCCTGTCTTTGTGAGTCTCTTCCCTTGCTTTGCCCCCTCATCCTCATCTAGCCCTTTTTCCCCCCTTTCACAGTAATCCTCTCCTCCCATCCCTCTTCCTTCTTCTCAGGCTGTCAGATCTCTCTATCCACTCCAGGCAAATTACACTTTTCAGATTATACCCAAATTAAAGGCCCTGTTGGTACTGTGTTTGCATGCTGCATCTGTCTCTGGAAACCGAAAAATTAGCCGTCTGTGCGTGCACGGCTGAGAGAGTGATTTGAAATTCAAGCGGCGGAAAAAGAAAAAAAAAAAGCGCTTCTGCGTGTTTGCGTACGTCTAATCGCAGACGGCAGCCCCCTGCTAAATCCCTATTAATGATCCTATTTACACTTGTTGCCAGATTGATCAAAGTTTAGCAGTTGTGTGATCTACTGCTTTTTCATCTCTGCTGGTTTGTGGGGGAGCGTTGGAATTGCCTATGTATGTGTAAGTCAGTGTGTTTGGAGGGTTGCAGGGAGGTTGTTAGTTGGCACAGTATGTGGTCGTTGGCACAAACAAGGGCAAGGCGCCATGATATAAAGGCAGGGAGCTGGTTGGTGTTGAGAGAGTTTAAGTAGCCACTGTGTAGTGAATGTGTGGGGTGCTAGCTGCTGGCTGAGATCTGATGACTGAAGAAAAGCAGCCATAATGGTCAGGGCCAGCAGGTGCAGCAGAACAAAGTCTTATAATAATGTGTATGTTACGCAAACAAAGCGGAAGGATTCAGTGGTTGCTTTTTTTTTTTTTTGCTTTTGATTCTGTCCTAGAAATCCAGTTTAGGTTTATGGAATGGCCCTGTAAGTAAGGACTTGTGTTTTACCAGTTAGAGGGAGGAAGGTGAGAACAACTGATACTCATGTGCACCAGACTTCATTGATATCCAAAATAAGCCAGTCAGAGGTATGAATCAGATTTTTTGCACTTCCACAACAGTTTATACTCACAAACTGGGGAGAAACACTTCTCTAAAGCTGCTAAATCCAAAAACATTTCAGCTTGATTCTGAAAAAGGAACTACTGAAGACATCATCTGGTTTGTAAAATGTGATATCTCAAGCATATCTACAGAACTTAATTTCCTTAATAAAAGTCTATGTGATTGCCATTTGTCTTGTGATTCTTTATAAGGTGAACTCTGTAATCAAAATGAAGAACTTTTTTTTTTTTTTTTACTCCTATTTTGAACCAAAGAAACCTTTGTCTTAATTTCAGTCCTATTTCAGCCCGAGAAGTGAGCTGAAAGCTGAAGCAAATTAACATGGTTTATGCTGTAAAGGATCAATAACTGTACTTACAGTCCACACAGACCTGAAATGACCCACATGCTTTGCAACTGAATTGAACAAAATACATTTATAACTCATAATACAATCACTATTCCTTTGTTAATCCTTCCCTTGCTGATGTCCTTCTCATGTCTCACTCAAGTCTCTTCTTTCCTTCTCTCTATCTTGTGCTGAAAATGTTTCCCCTCCTTCTCCAATTCTCTCTCCCGAAACTCGTCTCTCCGCATGTTGTCCCCTCAGGCCTTTGCCTTGTTAATTGTACCAAACAGAGGGAAACTTTGAAGTTGCTGTCCTGTAAAATAATATTGCGCTCATTTGTTTACCGCCAGAGCTTTAGCCTGAAGCTAGAGTGCAGACAGAGATGAGGTTTGTGAGAGAAATGAGATAAATGACACAGAGAAACAGAAAAGAACAGACACAGGAGGGCAAGGACAGAAAAATGAAGGGGGGTTTAGCAAGAGGGTAAATATGAAAGGAATAAGGATGGTAAAAAATGTGGAAGGTTAGCTCGGTGTTTTATAGACACTCCCCTCATTCATCAACTGGACAGTGGCCATCAGTGTGTATCAGCACACACACAAATGTGCACTCTCCTAAGATCTCTTCAGTTGTCTGTATGGTTGTTCATTTCTCGTAAAAGCACTTCCCATGCAATGTGTCATTCCCACATCTGCCAGCTAGCATTACCTCGCGTAAACACATGCACAAACATATCCATGCACAATCAATCAGTTTCACAAGACAAGACACAATTTATAGCTTACCACTTTCCCAGCAACGACTTTATACTGTTGTCCTGAGAAAACCTGTAACTTTAATTTGCTGAGGATTGGACAGACCCATGTCACCATGGTATAACTAGCTCTCTATCAGGATAGCCATATCTGCATTGAGCAGATGTCTATCATTTCTTAGCATTAGAGAGATATGCAATTGTGTGCGTCTGAATGATTCATGATACCACTGTACCATGTTCTGTTTTTGTTGTTTTCCTCTTGTGCTGTATTTATGCATGAATATGTTGTGGGCAGCAGCTGGCCTGCAGCTGTTTTTTTGCCTTCACTGTGGCACAATGTTCACACTTGCAAGCCGAATGTGCATAATATGACACCACATAATGTACGAAACAGAGGTCCAAATTGTCTGTGCTAACTTCCCCATTGAGCCGCAGCAGAACCCCATAATAGTAGATAAATAGTTACCTAGCAACAGAGCCTAGCAACAGGAGCGGTGTAGATATGCTATCACTGCACCGGGGAAAACTCGAGAGGAGAAATGCCTCCACTTTCAGCAAAGCAGGCATTTATTAACAGAGAGCCAGGGGAAAACATCAAACTCCACTGAAATGGATCTGCCGTATCAACTGTAGTGTAGAAAACAGATCATTTTTCCTACTGTATGCTAACACAATGAATCGCCTTTGATGTGTAAGTGCTTAGTGCTGGCTCAGGTTTCTGTTGACACACAAACACAAAGTCATACAGCTTACAGGATAAATCAACATAGGACGGAAAAGGGTGATTGCGGTTTGCTTGTATGAGGCAGGGTTGGGACAATATCACAGCTTGAATCAATATTTTTCTATTTTTCACATTAGAGAGTCAGTGAAAAGAGTTTATAATTCATATCATATATAGTCATGGGGAGGCTTGCCAACATCAGGGAAACCAGCTATAAGAAACAACAAATCAGAGGATTGTTACATTGGCCTCAGGGTCCAATGTCTGCGATGAGGACTTCTGCCACTTCTAATCATTTAGCATTTGTTAGTATGTTAAAGAATTATATTTTTACCATTTTGATAAATGGTACTGCTTTGACACAGGCTGTATATGTAGACGGCCATGAGCACAGGAACATCTCCACTATTAACTCCACAGAACAGTTTGGCACGCTCCAGACTGGAAGACAAAATGCCTTTTTCTTTCAACTGATGAGTAATTTCACTCTTCTTCCATAAATCAATTATGTATAATCCCCTGATACAGAGAATTAGTGGCCATTTAACATGAGGAAGCTAAGTGTTTGAGTGAGCTGAGTGTGTGCATATGAGCACATCCCTGTGTGTTGATGTGGGAACAGTCTGAGTGATGATTTGCTTAAACAGAGGGAGTTAAACTGATGGAAACTTGCTTTATTTCTGGCTGAGGACAAAGTGCTGCAGCAGAGAACAAACTTGGAGATGTTATCCAGATCTGTGTAACACTGAGAAACTTTCCCAACATGTATGTGGTGAACCATGGCGATGTACCAAAAGCAGGGATGCATGGTTGAGACACTTTAAATTTAAGCGTGTTAAAAAAAAAAAACCCTCTCATGGTTTACAGTCTTTATTTTCAGAATGTATTAACTTAATAGGGGTGACACATATATTGTTAGAAGCATTTGTCACCTGAGCTGTGAATTTTTATAAAACACCCTTTTTTTGGTTCACACTCCCAGTTTGAGAAAGCTGTTGTCTTGTAGAATTAAGAAAAAACTTAAAATACAGAATTTACCAATTTAAGGAGCACAACTGTGTATTTATTTTCTTCATATGGAAAGAGGTTAAAAAAAAGTGCATTAGGGATACGATTAGAGGAGGAAGGGTAAAGAATTAGATTATTCATGAGTAAAATAAGACACGTTTATTTTGTAGGGCCTGAAGCCATGTAGGGCTATTGAACTTTTGTTGGCATTTTCATTGAGTAAATAAAGCCAAAACAACTTATTTTTCTAAGAGTTGTGAGGATGCACATTTTATTTCTTGAGCTTATGTGATCCTTAGACAAGTTATCCAGCATGCAAACTGGCATCAAAAGCTCATTATACAAAAACGTGAGGAGTAATATTCAAAACAGGGGGGAACTTAAGCAAGGTTGGATTGTGGAATCAAATAAATCTCAGTTAAAAGGAGCATGGTGCAACGTCAACCTACTAAGACATATTTTACTGGGAAAATAAGCTACCAGTGGAAAAACAAGTTGACAACAGCTCGATCTTCATACTCTGGCAAACATCGCTACCTTCCCGCTTTCCCATTTCTTCATCCGTCTGGGTAGAAGTGAGCGGGACTGATGTTTCTATTTCCAAACGTGTCTCCCTTTGCGTGTCTTCGTCAGCCAAGTCTGTAGCCCACGCTGTGTGAAACCGGGTGCCTGCCAACACGTTCTTACACATAGAGTTACATCTGTAGTGTAGGGAGTCACCAGGGAATGAGAGCCTAAACTGTAGGGCATTGTATCACAACACAAGGTGCAAGTGAAAATAAATAAAGCTTAACAGGAATTCACCTTAAAATACCTGTTTGAATTGTGCTCATGATGCAATAGGATGCAAGAATGATGCAGGCTGTGCTTTCTTTTTTCAGAGGGGGGGTAAAATTCTGATTCTCAAAATGTCAATAATTGCTTAAATTGACAGCAGGGACTGGCAACAAGTGAACTCCACTGGTCGGTATAGTTTTTACCGATAATGCGCACGTTCTAGTTTTTATTTTTCTGAGACTAAAATCACTTTCTATGTGCCTGAAAAGCTTATTGGATGAGAGTTGGAGTTGACAGCTAAGCTGCTACTGCAAACCGTGGCCAAGCAATGATGGTGACGGCAGAAGGAGAGCAGAACAGTGGTTCGGTTGGATTGCCAGTTGTGGGAGCGGGCAGCTGAGACTAAATGGCAGTAATGGCCTAACAAGAAGAAATCTTGAGAGCCAAACCAGATGGAACGGCCACAGCCACGTGCTTTCCTGGCAAAGCTTGAGACTTTTTAGCCAAACATGGATGCAGACAGAGATTTCTGAAAGATGAAGACAAATAGATTGAAGGAATGCAACATGTCACTATTTCTCACATTCACTCTCTGCATCCTCTCTCTCACCCCAAAACTCTCCCTATGATTGATATTCAGCTCATTGGGTCCCTTCCTCTATGTGCTCGGGGCTTCACTTAAATGAGCAGGGAGAAGTTGATTACATACAGGTGGATGAATTAGGCCTACATCTCCGGGGAGGCGTGTAGTAGATGGGAGGCTGCTCTTAGTTTTAGTCAACAATAAAAGCAGACAGAGCTACAAGTAGCTGAGTTTGGGGGGTGGTGGGTGTCGGAATGTCCTTGGAAGTTAATTTCCCCAGGGTGCTCCAGTGTCAGGAATCCAGGTTGTGAAGAAAAAACAAAATATCCATGTTAGCTTTTGTGTTGGCTTTTAAAGAGGATTTAGGCAGGTGTGACCAACACATACACACACACACACTACAGTGATGAATAACCACAATCCATCTCTGACTATTATAGCAGCGACTGGACTGAGGTTATGCTAACTGACGCCATGCTGGCAGACAGTATTTCCACAGACAGTAGAGAAACATTCCCAATGACTTTCCTCCTTTGTTCACAAAGGAGCGTTGTCTTGTCGTGTACAAAAAAGGATCCTTTTTCTTTCACAGCTTCTCCCATTGGACGGTTTCCCATTTGCTTTAAGCTACATTACAGGGAGGAAATGGGAAGCCCACGCTAATAGAATCCCTCCCTGAACTTATCTGACAACTTCTCTCACATGTTGCTGGGTGCCTCTGCTCTTATTGTATTTTCCATTAAGTTGATGAATGTTTATAAGACCTACAGAACCTTCAAATCAATACACACACACACACACACACACACACACACACACACACACACACACACACACACACACACACACACACACACACACACACACACACACACACACACACACACACACACACACACACACACACACACACACACACACGCACAGTAACATGCTGTTGATCTTCTTTTGTGTCCAGTCTAACAGCAGGGATGAATATCAAGCAGGACAGAGCTAGTGTGTGCTGAGATAGATTAACTGAATGATAGAGATAGAGGTTAGTGGTTGAAATTCACATGCAGCTGCTCAAAGGGGATGTGAGTGTGTTGATTTCTGGCGAGTTTAGATTCAGGGGTACTTGCACTCCTAAAAACATTTGTGTTACAAAGGTTTCCTCCCTTGCTTTTGGTTGGCATGCTGAAATAAGTAGTCGTAGAGTGTGTGTGTGTGTGTGTGTGTGTGTGTGTGTGTGTGTGTGTGTGTGTGTGTGTGTGTGTGTGTGTGTGTGTGTGTGTGTGTGTGTGTTTGTGCCTTAATGCCACACCTTCCATTACTTTCGATTGTAAGGCAAGATTTTAAAGAAACAGCAAAGAGATGGGAGGAGGCAGTAGCTTTAGCACACACAGGTCTAACAGTGACGAGACTCTGTGTGAATCCTCAGCTGGACACGGGTTATAGAGGTGTGATGAAAGCAAAGCTCCTCAGGTTATAGAAAAGTCCACACCAATTCACATTCAACATGACGAAAAGATGAGATTTTTAACCATTGTTGCCTCATTCCTTCAAACAAGGACCGTCTCTAACTCAGTTTAGCAATTACCATTCTGTGTGTGCAGCAGAGGAAGGAAAAAAATCCCATAATCCTTTGGGAGGGCTTGTGTAGTTGAGATAAAAATCCACTTATTAAGGTCTGTGTTGAGGATGTGAAAAGGAAGTGGTGAGGAGAGGAAAGGAGGTAAGAAGTAAAAAGAAGAGTGCAAGGATAACTGTGCGAGATTACAAATGTTAATTTTTTCTCCCCATTTGTGTTCTCTTCTGGCATTCCTCTCTCTAATTCTCTCTCACTGATTGACTCTCTCTCTCTCTCCCTCTCCCTCTCCCTCTCTCTCTCTCTCTCTCTCTCTCTCTCTCTCTCTCTCTCTCCCTGTCTGTGCTGTCTTTGTGTTTATGAAGCAGCTTCAGGCACACTTCAAAGTCTTGATGTCAGACAGACAGACAGACAGACCCAGGGATCCTTTTAAAGATGTTTACGCTCGCATCTGCTTAATGGGCAGAGTAATCTAAATCGCAACTCACTAACACTGCTGCAGCTAAAAGCGGGTGTGTGTGTGGGAACATGTGTGTCTGTGTGAGCCTGTGAAAAGAGGGGAAGCAAAAGCTAAGCAATGTATGAATGTGCAAATAAAAACATAATACAAAAACAAACAGGTGCTGAGAAATGCAGCTGACTTTTGCAGGAGGTTTAATAAATGTGGTGGCTAAAGTAGGATTCAAAACACACACACGGTAATCTTCAATCTTTGATATGAGGGTTTGAATACACCATGTAATTGCGAACACAACCTCCTTGTTGTGTGCAGCCTCACAAGTCTACCTCGCATCTGAACCTTGCTGAAGAGTACTGCATGGCCTAGCCTGGCTGCTAGCATGTACTGCAGGGATGAGAGAATGACCCAGTTGTGAGGCAAAATGTTCTCTGCAGAGAGAGTCAGGAAGAGAGGAAGGAAGAGAGACAGAGGAAGAGAGAACGGAGAGGTGGAGGAGAGGAGAGGAGAGGAAAAGGTGTGCGGGGGCACTCGTTGCCCCCAAGAGACCTGTGGTGTGCAATGATTGGCTACAGGCGTGCAGGGAGGGAGGAAGTGAGAGAAGGAGGGGGAGGCAGAGGGCTCACCTGCAGTGTGTCCTGTATAGCTGCACACACTCAGCCATAAATCATAGGAAAAGAAAGGATAGAGGTATAGATAAAGGAAAGAGGTGAAGAATAAGAGAAAGGGGTATGCTTCCAAACAATCCAAAGAAGATGAGTTGGTGTAGAGACATGCACTACCACAGCGACAAAATGGGCAGAAAATGGATCTGCTTCAAGCAGTCATCCATCAATGATTTTGAGAAAATCCATTACAGAGAAAGTGATGAAAGTTTGTGTTGAGTGGGGGAAAAAAAGAAAGGGAGACGTACTCAGCAAAGAGAACATTGCTCTGCTGGCCATGAAGTGAAGAGAACATCAATCTTCACTTATCCTTAATCATGATGAACCTTAAGTTATGGCTGGTTATGAGTGGAAAACTATAGTATAACTATAATTTATAATACGCCTCTCAGACTATAATAATGGCAGTGTTGGGAAATTAAACATTGGTCATAGTAAGGTCACTGATAGAGCTACACAGGACTGTGTGATTACTGGCTAGACTGAGTATTGATTTTTTTTTTATGCTAGTGCACAAATCAACAATCGCCACACAATGATTTGGTAGTCACAGGCAAATGCCAACACATGAGCAACACTGAAAGAAAGATAATTAAAAACTGTTGTGTGGAAGTTCAGCTACCTTTTTACCTTATAATAAACAATAAATCGCATTTAGAAATAGTTAATTAAGTGCTGCAGAGCCTGTGCCTTCACACTCTGCTACACTAGACTAATTACTGCCACTTCTTCCACTCACTGAAAAAAAAAACAGGTGATGGTTAAGTCTTTAGCCAAAGTTGACATGAGGAGACATCTGTGTAAGTGTGCATGTGTGTATATCTCTGCGGTTACCTACGCAATGATCCATCAGTAACAGAGAGAAAAAGCTTGCAGGTAATTACATTCCTGTTGCTGGCTTGACACGGGCTTAATGTGGCTGAAGAATGTTAATAGTGATGCTAATTAACTGGGGAAGTAGACCAACACTTTAAGAGCAAGCTTGACAGGAAAGGTAAAAGGAAAAGCTGCTTAACCTCACGTCATCTGAAGCACACCTGCACTGTTAAATGTCATGCATTTGAGCATACTCTGTGATTGTTGAAGTTCTGTGTCCATCTCCTGTACTGCAGCTGTCATACTTTGTGAAAGTCATATTTTGTAGGGAGTTTATTTTCTGTAAAGTCAAAGGACTTCAAGTGAATGAGCTTGGAGGTAGATTGCTAAATCCTGGCCTCACAACATAAGATGCAAACTTGTTCATACTTTTCATTGAATGCCATCAGTGTTGATGAAGACAATGGACCCAAAGAAGACCAGACCAAGACAAACTTGCAGTATGATATTAGCCCCCATGCCTGTTTGGAAAAGACACTGCCATTGAGCAGTGTGTAAACACAGGCTGTCAGTTCTTCTCGGTGAGCAGCACCACAACAACATGTTCATTAGAAAGAAAAGGGAAATACAGATGGAGAGAACAGTAAGCAAAGGAGCATATTGTGGAGGAAGAGAGGGCGACAGACATGGATGAAAGGATGCTAGGAAGAGGCAGAGGAGGGTAAAGGAAAAGACAGAAGAACCTCAAAGGAAAGGTAAGGAAGAAGAAAAGATGTAGTAGTATGTAGAAGTATTTCATTTGGAGGTTTGTTGTAACATCTTGTAATTAATTTGACTCTAAAAAATAAATACTTATACACCATCCAACACCTTTCACTCTCTATTGATATCTAATATTTCGGTGAAAATTGACATTTCAAGGTGAAGAGATACAAGACAATCAAATAATGAATTTCTGATTATGGCTCAGCCCTTTGATTTGTTTTGTTTTTTTTGTCCCTGGACCTTGGATCATCTTTCACAGCAGCCAACCTTGTCTTAACCCTGAGCTAGCAACGCATCAGTGTCAAATACAGTTCAAATGGTTAGGAAACAGAAAGATCAGACTCAAGTTAGTCATTTTTCTCTCTCCAACTTCTCTGCTGGCTCAAGCCTTTCAACTCCATGTACACACTGCAGAGAATAGCCACTCAAATCACTCACGGCTCAATAGGCTGCCACATACTGGTACTCTTCTCAATAGGTGCAGACTCACAAGAGCGAAATGAACATCAAACTCTATTTCAGCACTCTGGCCCTCTCCTCCCATCAGACTGTCTGCCTTTACCCTTTCTCGACATTCTCTCCATCTTTGTAGCTTTCACCAATCATTCTTGCTCACCAATTTTGCCCTCTACACTCTTAAGAGTCTCTCGTTCTGCTGTGCACTCCTTTCTGTAACTGTTCACCCACACTCTCTCTGCCTTCAATGTCAAAAAAAAGATCTGTGTAAAAAATGATGATAATAATAATAATAATAATCTGCAAGCCTCATGTCTGAGTCAGAAGGTTGAAAAACAAAGTTTATATTTTAAGGTTGATATATTTCAGATCCTGTTTTAGCTGAACACGGAGAAAGGGCTAATGAGAGTCATGTAGACTGTAAAACTACACGGACCATGATTCATAGCTGGAGGCTCACCTTTGTGACTGGAGATGTACTGTACAAGAGCCTAAAGCAATAGAGACGTTTACTTGGTGTGTGTGTGTGTACGTTAACATGGTGTCAACCTTCAGCATAGTGGCTGGTTACCATGGTTAATCGTGTGTGTGTGTGTGTGTGTGTGTGTGTGTGTGTGTGTGTTTTTACTGCCCTGCTCAGCCCCTGGCAGCTCATCAATTATAAAGGAGCCCTGGAAAGAAGGGATAAGGCCCAGCAACAGCAGTAGCATCTATAAATACACACCTGAATGACACCACGTGAGGTGAACTGCTATTTTTTGCATACGGCCACATGCACACACACACATGAAGGTTAACAGCCAAACAAGCTGATCACACAAGCAATGTCATTCCCCGTATCAGGGGCACTTTGTGTAACTGTTGAGTCAGGAAGGACAGGGTGCACAGTGGCTGCTCTTTGCTAACCTGAGCACCATGTGATACTCTGTCTAAATCAGCGGAGAGATTGCTTTCCTCTTCTCCCCTGGTGAACGGCAGAATGGAAAAGTTTAGGTGTGTGTGTGTGTGTGTGTGTGTGTGTGTGTCTGTGTGTGTCTGTGCGTGCAGGAGTGCAGGAAATTCTGTAATGGTTTGGAAGACACGCACTATCACTCCCTGGTGGCCCCGGGCTTTCTAGTTCTACCTCACTCTCTGTTTACATCCAATTTTTCATTCTCCTCTTGTACTATTTAACTTTAAGTTTATATTTGCATCAATCTACATCTACTTTAGTTCATCCACACCTTGTGTTGCATATTCAGTCTCCTAGAAATATATCACTTTCTGCATATTCCATTTGTCTTCTCTCTGTCACTCCAACATATATCCAACCTTCGAACCATCTTTTTTTTCATCTACTTATCTGATTTTAAGTAGGGCTTTTCTAAATTGGAAAACATCTATTTTTTCAGGTTAAATACTCATAAATTATGTCATGTTGTGATTTTTTTGTTCATACTTCCTAATCCTTAAAGGAAAATGGGAGCTAACTATAAATATTACATTCTTGGAAGGTGCACATTTGCTTTTACATGCAAGCAACAAATTGCACTCTTTTTGCTGTTGTGGGTTTATGTGCTTTGTGAAAGGCAGTTTATTTAAATCCAGTACACATGTCATAAGTTGATCTTGTTATGGACAGAAGTTTCACAGTGGTCCCTTGTTAAGATACATTCATCACCGTCTTAACTGAGACTCTTTGTCCGTCCTTCAGCCCCCCAAAACCAATCCTAGTATTCCTTCAGTTTTCTTTTTCTCCAAACTATCTTTCCATCACCTGTCACCCTTTCCATTTCTGACTAAACTCTACCATATTTCAACTACTACCAAATGGTAAGTGCTTCTGATTATCTGAGTTCAACATCTTCTTCGCCCAGTCAGACTGCCTGGCCACTGGGCAAGTTTTTGCTGCACTGGCAGAAGGAACCAAAAGTATTATTGGGATTGGAAGCACATGAGAAACTGCTATCTTCTGATTCTTTTCCCAGCCAGTCCTCATTAGCACCTTGATATTCTGCACAGAATCCACTACTATGTACACTGAAATGCAAATGCAAGCATGGCACACTCACTATTTACCAACATCGTAAATGTTGAGGAAGAATCTAACGTTGGAAGGGAATCTTCGCATATGCAAAGATGGTGCAATTACCAGAAGACGTATCCATAAACAATTGACCGAGAACAATGGGGAAAAACATAGAAAAGCAGAGGGGGTTACAAGGGGCTGCAGGGGGGGTTCCCAGTGACTGATTTCCCTTGACATGCCTCTCTGTATCGACAACAAATAGCACAGCAAAGATGGATAACAGTCAGTGGTTAATACAGCAAGATGAAAATAGCAAAACGTAAAAATTGTGTGCTCAATCAGCCTCTTAGCTGTGAGGTGCACAGCACCTGTCATGGACCAACAGCCCACGATCATCACATCAGGTCATCCTCATGTGCTCCGAGTCCATTGTAGGAGCTACTCTCTGGGATTAAATACACAGCGTATCACAAGTCACTCTCAGGTTTGTGCATGTGTGTGTGTCTTCTATACATTCTGCCCTGTGTGTAGAACAGTCTCTGCTGCCATGGCAACCAACGACTGAGCTTGCTTTAGTGTGTGCTGTTGCGGTAGCTGGTGTAGGAGTAGAAGCACACACACACACACACACACACACACACACACACAAGCAGAGATCCAAGGCAACGAGTAAGACTGCTGAGGAATACTTAAGAGCATGGGAACATTGACATTCTGGGAATACTGGCTGAGTACAGCAGCGGTTTAGACCACTGACCAGAATGGGTGGGGTTGTAATGAATACTATGCAAGGTGAATAAAGCTGTGCTGGTAGACCTGTGTTGAAGAGCATTGCATTTATAGCATGAGAAAGGTGGGGAGTGCGGCTGGATCACAAAGGACTGTCCACACACTTGCACACATGATGCCTACCCGTCCTAAAGCATATTTCATCATTAGCTCTAAGCATTTAATCCTCTGCTCCACTGACCACGGCTCAGCTCAGCCCATTTCAATAATCTGCATCTGGGGCCAACCAACCTATCGCACAAGCGCGCACACACACAACACACAAAAACACACAAAACATGGACACAATCAACTCACAAAACATATGGGACTGGTCCAAAGCAATAAATATCTCAAGTTAAAGCCGTAGCACCCAGACAAGCGTAAATCTATCCATAATCTCGTATGCAAGCAGCAAAGCCTTGTTCACTTATAAAACAGGAAACAAAACACAAAATGCTTTGTATTCATGCCAGTATTAAGTTTAAAAGGGAAATGTTTGTCACATATTTCAGTCTGTTTCGCTTGCTGTTATAAAAGTGAATAGGCTGAAAGTTGAAATGATTGAATGAATGGGGAAGAATATCACATGGCACATAAATAAATAGCATGTTGTGAGAAGGAGGACAGCAGTCAGGTAGTGAAAGGACAAAAGACTGCTCAAAATCGGCAGCAGTAGAGGGAACGTTTGACCTTTCCCTTCCCAACAACAAACATTAACCATTCACTGTTGGAATTGACCCGTTTCTCGCTCCTACCCTGGCAACCTTAAATGATAGATATCACTCACTAAAAATCCTCCTGCAAGGTTTTCTCCCTTTCACCATGAAGCTATAGCCCGGTGAACTACCATTCATTCACCAATCCGCCACGCTATCCATCTCTCGTGTCATGTCTCTCTTTTCCCTTCCTCGCTCCTTTATCGCAAAAAATGTTTCACCCTTTTCTTTTTTCAGTTTGCATCTTATTCTTCTTCTCCCCTCTTCTCTGTCTGACTGTAACAGATTGAAAAGTAGTGCCTGTGGTGAAGAGGTGAACGAATTGTCACAACCCAACACCCTGCGCTTTGCCTTCGGCCAAATGCTGACAAATGTTCTGTGGAAAACAGGTTTTTGACTCTCTTTCTTCCCCTATACTACTATTCCATAATCGTGTATGTGTCTGCTTCAGACACTACCTTGGGCAACACTTAAAGAGATCGGTCATATCTAGGACTCTGAAACACACACACACCCCTACACAAAGACACACACACACACACACACACAGATGTAAGCCCAGCTTCGTCAACCTTGCCATCTTTGCATGCAATGCCTCGCTCAGTTCTGTGCTTCTGTCTATGTCAAGTTCAAGGTTAGCTGCTCATTGTATTGAGCGCCAATGCTCCCCCGTTGGGAAGGACAGAGTGGAGATGCATTAGCACCTCTGCAGGTGGCCCTCAATCTCATCCCTTCCCTCTCTTTTTTCTCCACATCTTCCCCTCACACCTCCTTCTCGTCCCCGAGTCCACCTCTCAATCCGTGGCCCCATGGAGGTTCCTGGCCGGGCTTTGTCCAACAGTGTGTACGTGAGCTCGTGTTCACTGATGCATGTTTGTGCGCTTATCTGGATACATGCAGTGGTGTGCAGAATATGTATCATGCATATGTGTCCACATAGAGAAGTACCTGTCATGCTAATGTGTGGCTTGACCAGATGACCATGAAGTGAACCGAAGCCTGCAGGGGGTTAAGGCTTTCCCCTTGACCTGCTGCTGAGCACTGACCTGCATTTAATGGGTTTAAATCTCACCCAGCTCCAACCTTTTATCTCCATCACATCTCCATCTCTTTAAAAAGCCACAGACCAACACACGCCCAAAGCGACCGACAGACATGCGGACAGAAGCCATATGGTCCATTCACTTCCAATAGCAGGAGGTAGCCATCAAAGAGCTCTCACAGCAGCTCCACTCAGGCATGGGAAGATAGATGCAGGGAGAAGGAAAGATGAACGGAAAGAGAGGAGGTAAATCATCTGGGGAGGGCAAACAAAGGTGGAGAATGAGAGGAATAAGGAGAACCTTCCAACATCTTCTATCATGATCTCATGTTTTTTCCTAAATTGGTAAAAAAAAAAAAAAATCTTCCAGACTGACCTTACTTTTCAGATTTTCTGTCACTCATGTGTCCCCACATCTACAAAACCCTGTTTCTGCTCATCTTTCAGATTCAACAGTTCACTACATCTCCAACTAACCACAAAGATGTTAACGCTTTTCCAGGAGGATGACTCCAACACAACCTCCAGCGTCTAGACTCCACAGAAACATGAACATACTCATTATTTATGGCGTCTAATTGCTGCAGTCTCTGTCGACGCTGCTGATCTACTTCAGGTTGAAGTAAGGTTGAGGGGAAGGACTGAGAATTACATCGTGCCAGTTAAGGTTGGCTTATTGACAGTCCGAGTACAACCAGGTCTCAGGATCGAAAAAGTTACTCGCACCCGCATTACATAAAATGATTTCACAAGCAAATTTCATTTAATTCACTCAGCTTCCTGCCATACTCAACGTCATGATGTCATAAACGTGAGCCTGTAAACACTCACAGTTAGCTCACCCACACACGGTTACATTAACGATTGCCCGCACTCTTTTACCGTCAAATAGAGTAAATAGAAGTGAGAGAAAGAAGGAGGGGAGCGACGGGGATGAGGGATGGAACAGGCTGGAGGAGTGTATATAAATCAACATCCATTAGCTGAAGGGTTATAAAGTCACTGATGAAGGAGGTGGACTGAAGCTCAGACCTTTTATTGTCTTGTTGTTGTCTTTTATTGCCTGTGATGTCATCTAATGGTATACAGTTAACGATAGGGGAGGAGAAGTGTGTACATGGGAGGGGAGGATGTGGCTTTAATGGGGCTCTGTGTGCATTTGAGTACGCCTGTGCTGACAAATAATATTGATCATCTTTTGTCAAAGCTGGTTTGTTTCTGTGGGGTGTCTTTAGCTGAGTATACCATGACAACAATGCAGAAATCCAATCAGTGACTATATGTGGTTGTGAGAGGGATGTCTGGATTGAGGCCAACGAACAGAAGAAGGAACAACAAAGATAACGAGGGGAAAACAATTGTTGCAAACATCCTTAGGCAATAACAATGTTATCAAAACCAAGAAAATATTTTTAGTTCCTCTTAAAAGTAAAAAGTCACACTCATCACCACAACTGAGCAGCAGATTACATATTTCCCCATGTTAAGATATCTGCCTACGTGTTGGTTATCGTCTTTAAAAATGGAAATCTGCTGTCTCAACCACTTAGCTCCTGTGAAGAACAAAAACAACAAACACTGGAAGGGCCCCATAATTGACAAATGCAAACAAAGTAAAACCAGTGTATAGAAAAAAAACTCAGTGTCCTTAGCTTGATCTATTCCTATGCACATATTTTTATAACTTTCTTTATACTTCTCTATTTAACCAGCCACATATATTTCTTGTTTGTTTTCAAACATGTATTTTCATAATGTTTTCTATCTCTCTGAACTCTACCATCTTCTGCTTACTTCCCTCTCTATCCTTACGTATAATACAATGTATTTCCTTTGCCTGTGAGGCGGACTAGCCTAGCCACCCCAGAATTGGTCTCAGTCACGGCCCTGTGACGCATGTGTGTGCCAGTGCAAGAGGAGTGGGAGTGAGAGCACAGGAGCTACCTCCCGTCTATTACACCTAACAGCAGTGCATCATCCTATTAGCTGTGAAAAGGGCTGCCGTGCGGGGGAGGCCACAGGGGCATGGGCCGAGTCTAAGGTGGGAGCCACAACATGCCAAAACCCAGCTTATCCAGTGCTGTTTAACTCTGAAGGGACAAATCTTGTTGAGCCGAGGGCTTTGCAGTCACACAGAATGTGACATGTTTTTCAAGGGGAGACACTGTTATGGTCTGAGACGCTAACAAAGACTATGACTGACAACAGGCTGCGAAAAAATCCTCCATCTCCAACAAACTACAGCAGAATGGCCAAAATTAACAAACAAATTAAGAATACCATCAGATCAGACTGAAGCAATCTAAAATTGAACAAGGAGGTTATCTAATCAAAGGCCTTTAAATATCAGTCTGTTGTTTAAAATTTTGTGTTAAATGTATGTATACTTCTACCATGGCTTTAATTTCTAATTAGTACATTTCCATTTTTTGAATTTGATAACTGTAAAACAGATTTCAGACTTCGGTTTGACAGTAAAGTTATATTAATCAATCAAGGTATTGAGAATAATCCCTCAATTTAGTGTATACAAAATGTATAGAAATGTTTAACTTTTCCAATAGACAGATGTGACTTAATCTGTATTATACCACTGTAAGGTAGGTATCAAATACCTTAAAAAAGTGATCTGTTCCTTCCTTTTCTGATCTCTCATTTAGCCTCAAGAAACAGAAAAGTTTTTCTAATCAATTCGGCAACATGCTGATCTGTGCTTTACAGCAAGTTTGCAACATGCTGATGTGTGCTGCAATCGGCCCCCAGGGCTCTGGATTTTCTGTGATTCCAAAGTGAAGGGAAAGTGCAGCAGACACTCCTGATACTGGATGTATAAGAGTGTATGTGTGATATATGGTGCAGTGGATGAGGAGGATGTTGAGAGATACCAGATAGGCCCAGCTCAAGAAATAAAACCCCCCTCAGGAGTTCTCCTGATCCCCCCCTTTCCTCAAAAACAGGCGCACACACAAACTAAAATTCTCTTTACACTGAAGTACACACTTCATTTTTTTCTCTCTCTCTCTCTTTCATGCACACACTCACCTCTTCTTCCTGCAAATACAGCCAACTCAGCTGATTTGCCTGAAAGTCAATCTGCCTTACTACAACTATCCTTCCTCCAATCCAGCAGTCCCTTATTCCCAGCCCTTACTCCACATTCTCACAGAGAAACCAAATCTCTGCCCTCATCAATTCTGCCATCTCTGCTACATTTCATCTTTTATATTTGAACCCCTCTTACCTTCTTGACTCGTCCACTCTTTGTGCCCACAAAGACCAGCGAGTGGTTCTTGTAGACGTAGGCGATGACTGAGGTCATTTTGTCAATGCCGTCAGAGAAGAGGGGCTTGCCGTGTACCATCTCAGACACGCCCAATGGCGCGTTCATGTCGAGGCCACAGAAGTCGTCGTCAATGGTCAAGAGCTGCAGCAGAAACAAGGAAGAGAGAGTTTTAGAAAACATCAAAAAATACAAACGATTTAAATAACAGGTTTAAGACAAGAACACTGTTATGACCAACACTCTTCTTTAGAGCATTTGATAATGCTGTATGTCACACAGACACCTCGGGAGAATTTTATGGGCAAGTTGAGTTGAGAGTAGAAGGCATTACATTAAACCTGATAAATGGCAAAGAACGAGCTTGAGCTGAATTAACATACAAATCAATATCATGTTTCCTAGTTTCAGTATATTTTAAAATAGGATTTTCAACTCGTGACTGTTTGTATAGTTTTACTATATGCTGGAAATGTAATGCAAGAAACAGCAAATGTAGAAAAAAGTAGAATAGAGATGAAGATAGAAGAAGACTGCAGTCAGGCTCGAGCTCTGTAATAGCGCCAGAGGCTGCTCTGTCAAGCACAATTCCCCACTGTCCACCCGATGCAACAGCCACTGCAGAAATGCCATTGCTGCAAGATATTCAGTGTGAAATGATTCAAAGTGAACCAAGTTAAATATAAAGAACAAAAATAGAGGTGCTGCATCGTCAAACTGAGGCAAATCACCACGTTGCTTCCAAGTATATATAAATCACAGAATTAGAGTTCGGAGGCTCGAGATGGAGGTTCATCTGTTCTGCTTTTTGTGCAGACATGCTGTGATTTTGTTATTCAGTGGTGCTGTGTGCGTTTCATTTTCTGTGCCTGTACATTTTGTGTTTGCCTACATGTGTTTAATCCTGCCGGGGGGTAATATTCATACCAGTCAGTGTGGGCAGAATGACTTATGGGCTGTGATAAGTGAATAATGGTGCTGGGGATTGGTCATTATTTTGCCTGTATGGATGGATTTGAAACACTGGGTTTAGGACTGAAGCCGGCATAGCTCATGATTTATAGCTTAGCAATGTAGTGGGCTGGCTTGGCAGTAGACACAATTTCCTTTTTCTGAAATGCATAAAAAATACTAGTAAGGTGAAATAGTGGGTAGGATTTATGAAAAGCAAATACATCTGTAAATACATCATGTAAAGCTCAATCATGGTGGAATACTAATGATTAAAACAGTAGACTATTTGAAATAAAAAAAAAATGTATCTGAAATTAAATAAATTTAATTTAACGAAAAGAAGCACTTCAGGTAATTAGACAACACACATTAAAGTCCAAGCTCCATAAAAAGAACATATGCGACAGTAAAACATGTGCTGCATGGAGATTTTGGCTTTTATTTTGTTTGAACTCATCACACCATTTCAGGTCTTCAGTTGCCTGATGGTTTGAGCTGTCATCTATGAACGGGATGCTCCAGTAGAAATGGGATGATCCTCTACCATGCGTCTTGTTTTCCTTTTTCCCCACTCAAAGTGCATCCCTCTCAGCCCTCCATCAATCTTGCAAACACCAAGTGTCTCCTCACAACATTTCACTAAAGGCCATCATCATCACCATCGAACACAGCCACAGAGAAATATGAGGTCTGCTTTCATTAGACAAATGGAACATGGCTGGTCTAGGCCACGATTAGCTTGAGGCTATAACATGAGGGTTATATGAAGTGGTGCGAGTGATCGATAGAGGTGACCTGAATTTCGGTCAAGATCATGAAAGTTAAATGGTTGAGATGAGGAGAGAATGGGACAAAACCAAAGAAAGATAGAGGAGCAAGGAGAGGAAAAAAACTGAGGACAGTAAAAAGAGTTCAGTTTAACCCCCCCCACCCCCACCCCCCCTTCAAAATGAGCTTTTGTTGAGAATAGTCCATGTACTAGCTTTGCAGTGGCTTCCTGCTGAGTTAATAGCGTTCTGTTGAGAATCAGGGATACTCCCGAAAAAAATATTATGAAATATCTCTCTTGTTTGCAGTTACACTCCACCTTCCAGTCTGAAGCTACAATTTACCATCCCTCAGCTTTTTGTGACATCCTAACAAGCCAACATAAACTCCACTAGTGTCCACTAACTGAAAGGTTTCTCCACTTACTACTTGAGCTGTATGTCTGCGCATTCAAGAGTAAGACAAACAAGGACTTGCTCTCCATACTACTGTTAGTTAAAAAGCTGCAGGGTTCAAAGGTTAACAGGGTCTATCAGAAGCAAAATGATTACTTTATAGTGTTTGCATCCTCCTGCCCGGCTTTAAAAGATAATACATGTGAAGTCAATGCTCCAAACATTGCTTACATTCCAGTGAAAGTTCATGTTTTTCTATAATTAAGATGTCCTTTAAAATGATCTGTCTGCTCTGTCATCCCATCTGAAATGAAGGATGATGCATGTGTATGGAGGGGATGTTATTACATGCGAAGACATAGCGGAAGATGCGTTTTCATCTTTTGTCACTGACACATGCTGTATTCTTTGTACCGGTTGCCAATCACAGTCACCATCTCTGTCCCGCTTTCTGAAATCTAATGAAATATACTTTCTGTCCGTCAGCTCCCTCGGTAGGCAGACACATTTTCATTATGCCAGCAGCAGAACATGACATTTGTAGTTGTGATGCCAAAGACGAATTCAGTCAAAATACTGAATAATATCAAGGTAGCCTTTGACATTGTCTGCCAATAAGACTCTGCTGTCACTGCTTCTATCATGTCCTATGCCCCCTTTCTTTCTCTCCTCTTGTCTCATTAATGCATCTTCAAACTCACAAGGTTACCATTATTTGCTGCCTTTTCATGCCACTATGTGTCACCTTTTGACGGACAGTGCTGTCCAAGCATAAACAAACACTGACTAGATGTAGACCTTGAAAGAGATTGTGTCTCGTCTTTTGTCTTTTAGTTGACAAGAGCCGCTTGAATACATATTTCATTTGAGTAGTTTCTTTGTAGAGATAAATATTGCGGGCACCAACAACATTAGATTCACAACATTAAACAAAATGTAAAGCAATATCGACGAGAGATTAACTACATGCACAAAAAGGAGAGCTGCCCTGAGATAAGGCTACTCAGACATTGCGTTTTGACTGTTGGTTCTAAAGCAACCAATTTAGCTTCAAGCCTTAACGTCAACCCTGAAGTTGACATTGAAGAGACAGAAAAAAACAAGGCTCAGATATCTACAAACTGTCCCGGGGACATGCATACATCGGAAATCAATCGATGAAACTGTTAAATAACTAAGGTACAGTAACTAAGATCCCCAAATTACCTAACTATGACCTCAAATCTTGTGTAGGTCTTGTTGCTATTTTTGTCAGTGTCCTGCAGTGTGGCAACAGAGGAGAAAGCTGAGGGGGTTCCTCCCTCAAGACAGAGGGACATGAGAGAGGCTCGGTGTTTGGAGGGAAGCCAGGCAGTGAGGCAGAATCAGGTCACTCTCAGCCATATCCATCTCTGTGCTTGTGTTTGGCTGCCAGCAGCAGCACAAAGAGAGCTCTCTTCTGGACTGTGCAGAGGGATCAGCAGATACAGAGTGGAGGGAAAGAGAGGGGGGCAGTAGGCACACGCGAAAGAGAGCGGGAGACAAGGAGAGAGAATTGCTCAATGTGATTAGCGATGAACTGAAAGAGATCCGCTCTCATACCACTCTGATGTATGGACTAATCTGGCTTCAACATAGCAAGGGCCTGTTCAATTGGCTGCAAGTTCACAAAGTTAATGACACACATAAAACCACAGAGACATTACACTTCACGTCGCTGCTTAATGCTCCAGAGTCAATTTTCTTGCACTTCTGGCTATTCATTTTTAATGCAGGTATTATACTCCATGTGGCACTTTAAATGACTTTCTTCCATGAAGTATTAAAGTCAGCTGATTCTGCGCTTTGTTTTTTAACTGTAACATTTGATGTTCAAGATTAGCTTGTTTTTAGAGTACAAATGTTGGTGATTACATGGAAAACTTCCATTACCAAGAAGGGCAAGTGGAGGAAAAATGAAAAAAAAAAATACTGGTTGTTACTCTTTGTGTAATTCGCTCCACAGACATAAAGTATTTCCTCAAGCCCTACTGTGTTAAATGACGGACCTGTCAGAGTCACGGGCGGCACTAGGAAATTATGTCATGACTTAAGTGGGTTTGCAGTGTTCGTTGTAAGATATGTCAACATTCAATTTAGCTTTACCAAAACATTGGCTGTATGACTCCTGCAGCAACAGTTAGTCACTTTGATTTTTTTGTTCATATTGACAGAAACCATCTAAAGCACACAGCCTTTCATTATTTAAAGAGATCCATTTATCCATCATACATTTCCAATGTATAACATGTTATTTAAGCAGTCACTTAAAGCTAACCACTTTCTGGTGGTAGATACATTTGAAAAATAAAAAAAGGAATTCTGGGTGTGCTGATCCATGCCGCTCGAGGATTGTTTTTGGTGGAGCTGGTCTCTTTAACACATTTTTCTAAGTCATTAAGGAGCCATCAGAGGAAGATGCATCAGGTTGTAGATGCTTTGACTGATGACTTTTCTGCTCTGTGACTGAGGATATGTTGATCTGTATTTGTCTGGCACTTTAGTAAATGAAATCTTTGTCAAATATCTTTTGAGATAAAATAGGGGATATGCGTTTATATTGTCCTTATGTTGACTAAACCCCCCCCCCCAAAAAAAATAAAATAATTACTTTTTTGGGCCAAAAGATTTTGAGGCTTTAAGTGTAAGAGAAGCTATACCTTCTGTGTGTGTGCGTGTGTGTGTGTCAGTGGTGTGTGTCTGTGTCAGTGTGTGAGTGAGTGTCAGATGGCCCACTGGTTACTCTGCCAAAATGTACTCTGTCTGACTACTGATCCATGGTGCCCTCCATTGCACTAGCAACGCGTGACAGAGCACACCATGACACACACACCATGAAGTAAACACACACACAGGGAGAAGTGAAATGCACAATCTGCTATCCCACTTGTGTCCCGTCTGCAAAAATTGTTTTCTGATTTCCCTCTTAACAAAAACTGTCTGCTTTGGAAACTGTCCAACCTTAAAAGCGATTGAGCCATCTGAGGCTTTTTCCGCTTTTAGCTGCCTATTTGAGGCTGAAACAGAATGAGCGAGACGCAGACGGCCAAAATGAAAGAGAAGCCACAGCATCATAGTCCTGCTGGTTGAATGTTCTCACAGCCACAGAGAATCCCTTCTGTTTTCAAAAGGTACAAATGTGTTACCTTGACAAAAAGAAGCAGTAAAACATTTCCAGGATGAAAAACTTGAGTCTCCAGAAATAGTTAAAAAGAAAAGCATGTTTGGCAGGTTACAGTTACAGTAACACAAAATCAATCAATCAATCTGTATTTGTAAAGTGCCAATTATTTTCTTGAGATAACAAATGTGATGTTGAGAGTATTGTATAAAGGCTACAGCAGTGGTTTGAGTAAAGTACTGGATGCTTGTTTGATTTTGGCGTAAGGCAACACCCACTCTCTCTTCTCTTTAAATTTCATTCCCTCCAGCTTTCCCATTAATAAAGGCAAACACATAATAATCTTAAACAAGTGTTATTGACTTAGTATGAGCAGGAGTCATTCTAAACCCATCTCTGATGGCTGAAAGTTCACTGCCCTTTTAGTATCTCCAGGCCACTCTAAACATGAGAGTATTTTTCCTTTGCAGTACTCTGACTGAATTTTACTCAAATTCAGCTTCAATGCACAAGTGTCAATGCAGAGCACAAGAGCTGTCCCCAAGTAGATTTAACTTCTTCTTTGTATGCCACCCTTGGGACTGTTTGGAAACTCAGTAACAATAATACGAACTGAAGAGAGAAAGAATAGATGTATGGGTTGCACACACACAGGGATGGTTTAGTGGCTGACAGTGACGTTATCTCAGGAAAAATGTGACACAATCGTGGGACATCATTGGAGTTAGAGAAAGAACGTGCTGGGAAATGCAGAGCTTGGAACTTCTTTTGCAGGTTTCCACGAGAGGAAAAGGGTTGTCAAGTGCTCGCACATGCCGACTGTTAGCTGAGCAGCTACAACATACAATAAATATTGGAAAGGCAAAGGAGACACTAACACAGGATGCAAACTGAGACATCACAAGGAGAGAAGAGGGTCAATGGAAAGATGCAAGTTCAAGTGATGCAAACAGTAAAAATACACATGTAAAGACAGGAGCTGAAAATAAAACTTTATCAAGTGAAATGTGTGTCAGGAAACTTTTCACAAATGTCTGTGTACATAACCGACTTATATCAGTTAGTGACAACCATCGTAACCTTATAACATGCTCTTTATTGTCTTCTTGTTGATGATGCATTGGATACAGACACTGGCTAAAATCAGTGGCCATTTGTCAGAACTTTGTCGGTAATGGCGTTAGGGCGTTTAGGTTCACGGTTGTACAAAGTAAAAGAAGAGAGAGACCTTTGTGAATAATGTTACGCATTTCAACTCCACAATGACATTTACAACCAGACGTAGAATGCTGGACCTCATTACATTTTAAATGTTAGTGTTGCTTGCTGGAGTACACTTGCTGTCGTATTGGAATGGTTTGAGAGAGCTTGGAAAATTGAATTAGTAATTATTGTACAGTGCAGTCACTAGAGTAAGAGATGTAGATGAGACGGATCAAGTGTTCTTTTAAAGCAAGCCAAAAGTCAAATAAAGGGAGTAGAAATTCAGGTTCCCATTTCAGTCCCTGATTTTAGATAGATGGAGTACAGCGAAGAAAAGGTAAGACATTTGTTTAATCACAGAATAACGATATTGTGATGGATCCTGACCTTTCAGAAGTGCTATCATATATGGAGATTTAATTAGCGAGCCAGGATAGCGGATATGTGAATGAAGTGGGGTGAAGTATGGGGAGAAGAAGGGAAGGGGTGGGGCAGTCTGGATGTTCTTAATGAATGCACTAGCCTTTCTCGTCCTGAGGATGTGGCCTAGACTGAGTCATCAGCAGCAGACGCTGATTAAGCTCCACAATCAGACGGCGGACGAGTGATGGAGAGATGGTCAGCACAGAGAGACAACACAATTCAAAGGCTGGTCAAACAGAAGAGAACAGAAGCAGGAAAAGAGCCAATGACATGAAATAAGAGTGTGAAAGAAAGACGGAGAATGTCATATTGGAGGCGCTTCTTTCAAGTGGTGGAGGAAGGGGAGGGGGGGAGGGGGGGACTTAGCATGTGTGTGAAGATCAAGGAAAGACTCAAAGAAACAGCAGCGACCAAGTAGAATAATCTAATTAATTGGAGTGAATTCAGAATGTGAAGTCGATAGCACATGACAAATGTGGAAGAATGGCCCGTGGCATGTTAGTTAATGACATGTAATTAATGATCATTAGCAGAAGGGATGAGGGGATAGCTGTGGCCTGTCAGGGACTTACAGGCGACCTTGTAATTTTCTCAGCTGTGTTCGGGGGGGGGGGGGGGGCACAGTACTTTACTGAGTGCTTATGGAAAGCACTGTTAGAGGAAATAAAGGGTAAACAGAGAATAAGAAGATACGATGGCAGCAACTATTCTTATAAGAACATGAATAGAACGACAAGCACAAGGAGAAAAGAGCAGCACAGGCAGAGAGCAATGAATCAAAGATGCGAGGGAAGAGCGCAGAGAGAGAATTTATTGCGATGCCGCTGTTTTGTTGTTCTGTTTTTTTTCTGCTGACACAGTGAACATGGAGGGAGCAGGCAGCGTTTTTTTTTTTTTTTTTTTTTATAGGTCACATGCCACTTCACAATGATCTATGGATGCTGGCCCTTTGCAGACTTATACTGTTGAGCATGCATTATGTGGCTCGGCCAAGCGTGGCCGTTAGGGGGTGAGAAGAAGCAACATCCCCCCCCCCCCCCCCCCCCCCCAATCCATGCTCTCAGTTCTTTCACCCATCATAACACTCTCTGTACAAACACTTTCTTTTCAACTTCTCCCTCTTTTCATCACGTCCACTTCAACTGAAAGCCTCTTAAAGAGGATGCAAAGCAACAAAGGTCTGACACCAGAGAGGGTTTATGTGCACTTCCTCTCAGACCCATGCCTGATAAATGTACATGTGACCTTGACATTTTTATAGCGAAAGTACTCGGATGATTTGGTTGTTTGGCAGCTCAGTGTGTTTCAATCTGTAAAACACACCAAAAAGCATTATTGCTGTAGAAGTTGAATTTATCCTGTTGTGTTTCCTGCTCCTAGTGCACACTGACCACTACAATTTATGATCAACAAGCCTTTCTTGCAAAGTGCCTGAGCGAAAAAAAAAAAAAAAAGTACATACAGGGAGGAAATGCAAATAAGTTTCTCTCATAAAGCAGTCATATTTGTTATACAAAAAATTAAATAAAATTAGCTTTTGAACCCAAGTAAAAAAAATATAAAATATCTGTTTATTAACCATCTATGTATATGATATATTAATTAGCCAACTAATTCTTTGAAATGGTCACATCTTCATTTCCTGAATTTCCCTCGGGATCAATAAAGTATCTATCTATCTATCTATCTATCTATCTATCTATCTATCTATCTATCTATCTATCTATCTATCTATCTATCTATCTATCTAAAGCATCCAACCTTCATTGAGTGTTTCACATTCTAAAGGGAAAGACGTTAAAGCAAGCTCATGTAAGAAATGTGTATGAGTTCAGTAACACCCTTATTTGATATTTTTGCGGTTGTGTCAATCCTCACTTTTAGATCATCTTCAAAGTACAGGAACCCACAAGAACTTTAACCTTCACATTTCTCTGAGCAACTTGTTAAGTATGTTCTACTGCAGTGCGAGCATGGATCTGTGCTGTGTGCTTCTGCGTTGGCTCTCTACACCTCCGGGAAGCACAGATAGAGGAAGATGTGAACGGTGAGTTTGAACTACATTTCTGATTATATTGGAGACACAACACTCCGAGGCATGCATCATTTAAAGCAGCAAAGGAAGTAATCCAAGACTTACAACCAATGATTCATAAAATATCAACCACTGAATATTACAAACACAACCATCCATCACAGACGAAAACGTCGTAGCATGCAACATATTCTCATTCTCTAAAGACTCTTAAGTGATATATGAACAATATTTACATTATTAATTTACTAATGCTGAGACAATAGGCCTCTGATTTATGTGTGTGTTGTGTGTCCATGCTTTTAAATGTGCCCTTGTCTATATCACTAAAGCAGCCAAGAATTATCTGGTCTTCATTGCAATAAATCGCATAATAAACCTTTCACATATAAATGTATTTATTGCTATTCTTCTACTTCATCACGCTCTCCATCTCTGCAGAAGCCATACTTGGAAGTTTGGTGTCAGGTGTGTGTGTGTGTGTGTGTGTGTGTGTGTCAGAACTCATCTATCTCCTGCAGAGTCCACCGTCACTTGTTCAGCAGGATCTAATTTATGCGGTGGTGGTGGCGATACCGTGGCGCATGCTGAAATGCCATCATTCCTCAGCACTAACCCCTGTGTGCTCCCTCACACTTCCTTTCCCAGCCGACAGCACCCCCACCCCCCCTGGCATGATTTATCAGGCCCTCAAGCGGCAGACAAAAGCGCCCCGGAACGTGTGCTGCACCAGAGACAGAGTAATAGATAAACACTGTGATTCCAGAGCCAAAACATGAGAGAGGGTCAACTTCAAATGATGTCTGCAGATAGAGCGCGGCTGAGGTCAGAACAACATGGACTGAACAGTGGCAAGAAGATCAAATTTATGTCTTGGAATTACAATCATGATGGAGCAATGAAATTCTTGTCAGAAGTATTTGTGGCCGTAAAAATTGTTATTTGTAGCTCCAATGGCCTAAGCAGGGAAACGTGTTGTTTGTGGTTCAAAGGATTATATTCTGTTGTATATTGTTTCTCATAAATGGAATCATTACTTTTTGGGGTGCATTGCTTTCTCCAAAAACACTAATGTAGAAAGCACCAAAAACTTAAAAAAACAGTCACACCTATCAAATTGTAACAATATACTTCAACTTTGATTAATGTAACCCTGGATGTAAGTGAGTGCATTCGGCATCACTGATTCATAAACAAACCCAATGAACTAAGATCAAGGTAATGCTATATTATTACATGGGGTTGACAGCTTTTATAAATGACTAAATATGAGATCATCATTAATAATGGCCTAAACAACTCTGGGTCTGCGTGTGTATATGGAATAAACATGAAACACCTAATTTAACCGTGTTTCTTTATTTGCACAAAGTGAGAAATCAAATGAACTGAATCACTGAATTTGTAATGATGTTACGGAGAATTGAATTATGGTAATTCGGCGGCGCAGTCAGCTGCATTGTTTTAAAGGGTGAGGAGATTTAAAGAGGCAGTGGATGGTTAATATGTCAAGTTAATAGGATGGAGCGTGATCCCACCCAACATCATACTGTTCATGGAGACCTACTGCAGTGCATGTAGGCTCATTAAAGAAACATGTGGAAGACGCTCGATCACAATGGGTTGTCTTCAGATACTAACCTCTAGCATCCCTCACTTTAATAATGATTCAAACAATACTAGCACCTCATCATTAATTGGTTTTCTCTTAATATGGTCGGACAAATGATCCTTCTCTGCAAAGCAAGTGTGGAACGGCACTGTCATTATTCTAGTGTTCGTGTAAGAGCATCTACATGTCACAAAGTGTGTGTGAGAAGATTAAAGTAGAACTCACCGCACTGCTGCAGGGAATATCTTTGACTTTCAGCCAAGCCAGGTCCAGGGTGCCCTCGCCCTTATAGCAGGATTTCAGCCTCTCCTTGATTTTCTCGTTTATCTTCCGTAGAGAGAAGACACACAGTGCAGAGTCCTGCGAGGCCTGCTGCGGTCGCCTCTTTTGACCTTTTGAGAAGACGGCAAACAAAACGTCATCGTCCGGTGCCACATCTAAGGAGCGTGCCAGGATAGCACCGGCTTTGGAAAGGTATGCAGCCTCCAGCAATCGATACTCCACACCGCCACTGACACATCCAATAGGCACCTCTACATAGGAGTTAAAGGCAGTGTCTGCCTTGCAAAGACGGACTATCTTCGAGGTGTAGACCTGTTCCCGACCAGCAGAGGAGGACCCAGTGGTTGGTCCACCCCCCATTTCAGGCTGCAAAGTCAGAAAGTAGACAAAGTTCCCACTTGCAAAGCCATAAATGTAGTATATGTCAAAGTCTGGGATGACAGTGAAAGTGTCTGAGGGGATCTTTATCATGGAGGCCACAAACTCGTCATGGAAGACATAGGCAAACATGCCATCCTCCTCAGAGTTTCTGGCCAACTTGCGGCTGGAGATGGTAGGGAAGTATTCTGGCTTGCCATCAACTGCAGTGGCTACAAACAGCATGTCCGGAGAAACATTGCTATATGACACAATGACGCCAAACACAGAGCCGCTCTCATTGACACCGGAAAGGTAGTGCTCCTTTTTGTGAAAAGGCTCTCCTAGTTTGAAGAGGTCATCAAGGCGGAGAAGTTTGCAGATGCCCTGGTATAGGCTGCCGCAGGCCAGCAGCCGGTTCTCTCGATAGTCCATCAGAAGCATCTTGTTGACATTGTTGGTGAGCGTTAGAGGCTCACTGCAGGGCTGGACTATACGTGGTGGGTAGCACTTGCGGTTGTCTTCATCTGGGCCAGTCTCGTGGGAAACTTGGACTTCCAGTCCTGGAGACAGTTTGTATATGCGATTAACAGCCCCCAAATAAACGTTACCATTGCGATAGTCCACAGCTAGATGGTTGAATGTCCACTCAGGGTTCTCAGCATGAAACGATTCATACTCATCCTCGTGTAGGGATGCTGTGATCACCTGGGAGCCGGCACTATGAGCCTGTGGGGCCTGCACCACTGTTTGTGATGTCACAGGAAGTGACAGACAAGATAGGAAGCAGCAGACAAAAAAGCAGGTCCGTGTCCTGGTGAGGGACGTCATGGCTGTGCTGAGGCTGGGGGTGGTGAGGAAAGGGAAGGAGGCTTAGACCAGTGCTGTTGGCCAATAGGGATCAAGCCTCTCTCGAGATGGAGGACATTATGTTCCTAAAAAGGGAAGAGAAAAAATACAGTCAATATCAGCAATATTTCAAACTATAAATTCAAAGCAATTATAATGATATTGATATTTAATACATTATAAAAACTCAATTATCTGTTCTATTTTCACATTATCTGGCACAGATCAGTGCAGACCATCTTTAGAAAGAATAATGAGGGAAAAAGGTGAAGAGGGCACACACTTGAGACTCCAGCACACTCTATACTTAGAAAAGAAATGGGCTAGACCAAAAAAAAGAATCAGGCTGAGGCACAGAAGAGGTTTAAAAGGCAGTTTGCAGCTTTAGCCAACAGCATCAGGAAGTCTATGGATTGAGGAAAGGCACAGAAGAGGAGGAGTAATGCATTGTCTCAGAGGAGGTGATCAGCGTGGCTCTGCACCATCTCTCTGCGTGGACCCCTGCCTCCCTCCACCCCTCCTTGTCTTTCTGCTCCAGCCGCTATGCACCTAATTGATTCTCCCCTTGGAGTAGCAATTTGCATGCTTTGGCGATTTCTCTCTTTTCTCCCAATAGGGCAGCTCACCTGCTGACACTGCTAGCGTAGAGAAAGGGACCGTCTTTCGCTCTTTAACATACCTGCACACACACTCGCACACAAAGCAGGTTTGTGGGCCGGAGAGGAACAATTAGGGAGGAAATGCAAGTGGTTGCAGAAATAAGCTTCCCTAAAGTCCTGAGGTCATTTTCAAAGTCTCAGCATTAAACACACAGCCAACGCAGACAGGCACACACACTCAAGCAACACATGTTAAACAATACCCGTTTTAATACAATGTTGGGAGCTATGGGTCGACGGCTTTACCTGTATTTACATTTTTTTCCCCGTTTCATTTTTGTTGTCATGACATTGTCAACTGTAATCACTTGCAATAGTTTAATACTAACTCTGACTTTTAGTAGGTACCACCACCATTCCTGGGTACAAGTTTTCATAGGTCTCTTAGTAAAAACGCGACATTATCCAGCCACCTCTCAGCTTCATATGTAAGCAATCATAAGTTATGATGGTGTCAAACACAGCCTCACAGCAATCTCACCAATCTCCTCTCCATCTACTGGCAGGCAGGCATTGAGAGAGAGGGGGGGGGGGGAGAGAGAGAGAGAGAGGGAGGGAGAGGGATGGAGGGAGAGAGAGAGAGAGGGAGGGAGAGGGAGGGAGGGAGGGAGAGAGGGGGGGGGGAGGGAGAGAGAGAGGGGGGGGGAGGGAGAGAGAGAGGGGGGGCTAGGAAGGGGGAGAGAGGGGGAGAGAGAGAGAGGGAGGGAGAGAGACAGGGAGAGAGAGAGAGAGAGAGAGAGAGAGAGAGAGAGAGAAGAGAGAGAGAGAGAGAGAGAGAGAGAGAGAGAAAGAGAGAGAGAGAGAGAGAGAGAGAGAGAGAGAGAGAGAGAGAAATGAAGAACAGTCCTGACAGGCCCTTAACGTGACAAGAGTGAACAAAGGTATGCAGAAAGAAGACAACTATTATAAATGAAAATGAAGACCCTAGATTAAAAAAAAAAGATAGTGAGCAACTTTAACATCTCAAATCCTCATATTGAGAGAGCCCCCCAAAAATACCATCTGATTGCTGATATTGACAGTTATGGTTTATGATTGGTTAGGGTTATGATTGACGGTTATGGTTTTCACACCTAAATAGAAAGTGAGAGTCTGCGAAGAGAGTTTTCGAGAACACAAGCAAGTACAGGCTGCTGCTACCCGAGGAGTAATGACAGGGCATTGAGCCCTTAATGTTCCTCCAAAAATAAAAGGGGAGCTGCATATTAATCTCACACGGGGTGCTGCACTGGAGCACCAGCTCTCATTTACTTAGCCTGAGGGACGGTCATAACAAAGTATTCCTAGGACATTCCCAGACAACCTTAATCAGCAGTAATTATTAATTGATAAAGAGAAAAGGAGGGAAGACAAAAAGAAATTTACAGGGGAAACAAAGGCGTGAGACATAGTGAGAGACTGAGGAAGAGGCTGTTAAACCACCTTCACATCCACCTATCCTCATGAGTATACACGCTGCTGCAACCAGACAAAGCTGACATTCAAAACAACAACAAAAAAAGATAAGAAAGACTCAGTAGTCCCCCTTGAGAAATAAATGGGAGTTTTGCAACCACTAAAAATCTCTAAATGTAAAAAAAAAAAAAAAACTCCCTGATCAGTGGTTCCCAACCATGGCAGTGTGTCTACCACAAAAATCTGTGGGTGAAATGCAATTATCCTCCCTGACGGGGGGCAAGCTCGTTTAGTTGCTGTTTGCTTCTGCCTGCTGATCATCAAGCGCCATTAATTAAAGCTTGCTTTGGTTCTGAGGATTTATAAATCAGTCTCACATACACGCACAGGGACTGATTATTCCAACACATAGTTTATCTAATTGCACGTCATTAAAATATGCCTTTTCTCAATGTCTGCTTTTGCACATACGTATTCAAGACAAAGGTGTGAACGCGATGATGTTTGAAGACGTGTGCAAAAGACAGCAAACAAGTTTGTAAACAGACAGATAAAATGGTTCAACTCTTTAAGAATCGTGTTTGATGGAGTTAAGACAAGATGTTTAGCGTCTACTGTGGAAATGTGGAACAAAGGAAAGGGGAGGGGGCTTTCGGGGCTTTGAGTGTTAAGCTGCAGTGGGCATGCTGCCAAATGAACTCAAATATCAGTCAGTAAATAAACCAGTTAATTAAACATTCACAGACTTGTAGACAAGAAAAAAGTGCTAAAAACTTAATGATTCGCACCTCTCTCCTTTCCCAACGTGCATGTGACGTATTGTCGGGTCTGTGTGTAAAAAAACAACAGTTTGTGTGAGCCTGTTTGTGAGCCTTTTCTCCTTCTGTGAGAGACAGAACTGCTTGACTGACATGCTTCTGCTTTCCTTGTTTTGTTTTTATGTGTTCTTCAATTTATGTGTGCTTCTGCCAGCAGGAATCCCATTGTAAAAGCAAAGCCAAAAACAGGAGAAATAAACGACATGTCTAAAAAGTGTGCTAATTAAAATGCGTATCCTTTCTATAAAGGGACAGTGAAGTGTGTGTTCAGGAGAAGAGAAATGCATGGCGGATGGATGGTGTTTGCCCTGTTTGTTTGTTGTATTTAAGACATATTTAGTGAGACTGTCAGTAAAATTTCTGAGAAAAAGGGACAAGACAAATAAAGCCAGTTAGGTTCAACTAAGATCAGCTGCTACAATTTGCCCCGTTTCTGAACTATGTTGATGCAGCAAAGCTAATTCCAGCGACATCAGTATTACACAAAGCTATTATGGATATGTCAGGAGCCATTTTGCCTTGACAAAGATTGTGCAATGGAGAGCGGAGGCCAGACATGACAATTGGGCAAGACAAAACAAAAAGCAGGCCTCGACAATATAATCCTGTGTTATTTTCTGACAGAAGCGGAGGAATTAATGTTGTAGAAATGACTCGGAAATGAAGAAACTGTCAAAAGTGTTTGGTAAACAGCTTAACTTCTCACAGTGTAAAACGTAGCTATCGCATTCACTTAAACACCATAACTCAAATGGGATTAGACAATGATGGGTGGGTAAGAAGTAACATAATTACACATAATCCTATTCAAAAAAACTGGTTTTTGCACATTTATCTGAGGTTATCTGTGTTTGTGTTACAGGTAAACAGAACGAGGAAGTCCAGACACAGAATGATGACACAGATTTAGTCAACTGGTGAGTTGGAAGTTAGAACGGTTTAAGTTTGTTAGATTCCAGATGTTAAAAGTGACAGGATAGAAAGTTTTCAAATAAAAAGAGGAGATGTCAAAAGTGCTGTCTGGTTCCAGCTACAAGAAGGTCAGACAATGATTTATTCATTAGCTTGAACAAGGAGATGTAGAGGACAGCTACGTGCATAAAACCATATAAGCTGGTCATGCTCAAAAACTGAAATAGCTGACGTGGATACATTCGTCTACAGAAGAGATTGAACATTGTCCTTGCCTCGTATTAATATGTACGTTTACAATGTATACGATGTATATATCTCTCTCTAACAGGAAACATCTCAAAGTATCACTAGACAGAAATATTGATTCTTTATGGAAATTATATGAAAAGATATATTAAAAATGTAATGATTATTAGTATTTTTAAAACTATTTCCATTGGATCTCTGGCCCTCTTGTGATTTCTCCACCGTAGCTTCTGTGGTTGATGATAACAGCTGGCAAAGTTCAAGTTGTGGATTGCAACTGTACTTTTAAGGGCATCATGACTGTGCTTCAGGCTGTGCACCTGCTAAACTGCCACAATGGTGACTTTTTGGCAGATTGGTTGCATCTCTCGTAACCTCATGCTTGTCAACTCACTGGTGAATATAGGAAGTGGAAGCGTAAGTTATATAAATGGGTATTTATTTGGATGTAAGGATTTGGGTTGTGAGATGGAGACGTTGTGGAGGCATATGAAGTCAAAATCAGCAAAGGACTTGGAGAAAGAAAGCAAAAACAAGTCAGTGAGAAAAAGGCAGGGAGAAAGTGACACAGACAGAAAAAGAAAACAAGCAGACAAGAGATGTGTGTGTCCCAGATCAGTATTTGTTGTGACTGGAGTGGCGAAGCCCCCCCCCCCCCCCCCCATCTCCTCCCAAACCTCCACCCAACCCCCTCTCCTGCTGAGCTTTGGCACTGATCAGAGGAATAAGTATCACTCTGCATCACAGCCTCACACTGGGATGTCCCTGCACTCACCCAGCCCTCTCTCTCTCTCTCTCTCTCTCTCTCTCTCTCTCACACACACACACTAACTTGACACTTCTTCATAAAATATAAGCAAACACAGCAAGCATACACAGAGCAGGAACGCCCCCTGAACACATGGTGCCACAGCACCAAAACATGATGCCCCTTACTACAACATGGGCTCCAACCAAATGAAACTAGAGCAAAGTAAACTGAGGTTTTTTTTTTGTCCAGGGCTGGGAGGTATTACTTCTGCTATGCAGGCATGCAGCTCGGGAGAAGTTGCGGCTAAGAGGGAAACTGAACAACAGCACACACACAGTAAAGTCTGCTGCCTGCGGGAATGAAAGAATTAGCAGGGGGACAGGGCACAGGAGGATTCATTTTTACTATTCTGACAGCCTGAGCACAAACACTTTTTCTCTCTCTCTCTCTCTCTCTCTCCCACAAATCCAATTATATTTTACTTGAGAGTATAAACAAGAATCCGAGTCTGCATATGAATGCAGACCCATTTAAGCACTAAATCAATGCTCTCAGGCTAGGTTTACACTCAAATATGCAAACAGTCCTAAACAGTATGGATAAACATGCACATGCAGTTGGTGAAACAATGAATATCCATGTATGCATTTAATAGGTCAGCACCCTTGGGTTCAAAATTTTAATTTGCTTTATCTTGCAATCATAATTATTTGTCTCGCTTGAACGAAACAAATCCATGCAATTATGCTCCATTCCTTAAAGCGTAATCATCGAAATGGAGAGTTATGATAAACCTGTCAATAACACCCAAAAACCTGTAAAATGACAGAAAAAGTTACGATAGAGTGATCAGGTCTAACATGGCTATGAGGCTAAGCTAACCCCTGCTGATGTACAAAACAGATGGCAAAATCATCTCTCTCAGGAAGACAGCAGAAGCAGAGGAAAAAAAAAGAAGGACAGAGACGGTGGAGGGAGAAGGCGGGTGTTCTTGGTTACATCAAGACGTGGATTAGCAGCATGGATTACTGTCACCAGATACCCTGTCTATATCAGGGTTAGGAGGTCTAATCCACCACAGAGCTGTTGATATCATAAAGAAAGCCTGAGGATTGTACAAATGTCTGTCTGAGAGACTGTTATAAAGGACAAGTATTTACTAGAATCCAAGAGCTACAAATAATACGTTATGTGAAAGTATGAACTCAAGTATTCAGTAAACATGATTCACCTACAGTTTTAAGGGAAACTCCTTGTGATCAATCTGCAAAAAAAAAAAAAAAAAACTGTTCATAACAGAAAGATTTTGATATTCATGAGCACTGTGCTGCAGTTTAGCAGATGGAGGACTTCAGCCTTGCTTATTCTCTAACTACGGCTAGGACTGCAAATATACAGATGTTTTATTTGGTTTCAACAGATTTTGGTTCATTTTGTACATGTTACAGTCATGAAACATTAATGATGTTATGAACCTTCATGATTGAATTTGAAGGATTATGTTGTACAATGAGGGCAGAGGTTACCTCCACTTCAGAGACTTTAAAGAAGCCAGAACTAAAATGTGTACTCAGTTGACAAAAAAAAAAAAACATGCAGTGCTTCCTGAAAATGCTGCTTTTGGGTGAACTTAGAACAACAGTGTTTTTGGCTTGGCCAGGCTATCTGTGTTTAGTCTGTGTTTGAACACTGTCCTTGTTCCTCAACAAGTTGACACCATAAGTGAGGAGTCCTGGACAGAATCAGGCCTAATCTTTGTGGAATCTGCCTGGTAAAGAGAATTGGCTAATGACTCAATGTGTTGGAGAAATGATGTGGTAACTCCCAAACATCAGGTGGAATTAGGCACATATAAGGGGCATTCATTCAGGAAAGCATGTGTCCTGGAAACATTCGGATGCAGGGTAAGTATGTCACACAATTTCTGTGGCACACATTAATTTGCCTTCTTGCTGTCGATCTGTCTGTATCTGTTTTTCACTCTCAAAGATTGAGCGAGTGCATTTCAAAGACGAGGTCGAGGCAAAGATCCAACTAAACAACCCCACTGGATTTTAGAGAAATAGCTGACATCTGCCCTTCCCCTTTTCCTCGCTCAATCGCTTTCATTTTATGCCACTACTCCTCTTTCACCCTTTCACATCTGAAGCGTACTAATCCTTCTTAGTAGACAGGGTTCAAACATCCTTGTTTTTCAAAAGCACACTTGGAGTCTGGGCCCCTTCCGTGTATTTTCTGAACAGAAATAATGATCTGTGCATTGGTTACAATATCACTCGTGGCGTTGCTGCACTGCAAAGCAAGAGGACAATGACAGAGTCCTTGAGGGAGTACAACACTCAAACAGTCCTTGGTTTTCAAGTAAGGTCACTCAAACACACTGACGTACACGGACACACTACACACTCACTCTTGGCTCAGGCTGGGTCTTTGTGCAGTTGGTGCTGATGCAGGCTGAGATTGGTGGAGTGTGCTATCGTCAGATGAAGAGGATCTAATGTCATTAGGAAGACTGTTGAAGAGCCGACTGGCCTGCCATCAGCGCTGCCGTTTGATTGGGTTAGACTGCGGCTGACTTCCTGCTTGGGAGGGGCCTCTGTGTTTGAGACATCGGTCACTGGTGAACTTAATGAGGCTGTAGATCCAATTAGTTTAACTGATCTCACTAAGGCAAAAGAGCATCTTCTCAGTTTCAGTAACAGACTTTAAATCAAGGAAAGAAGATTTATACAATGCCTGACATCAACGGTTCCAAATTTGACAAGTGATGCTGCTGCCATAAATGTGTCTGATGGAGTGTTTTCAAAAAGTTTACATTTTCAATAGTAAAACTTTGGAGTGGAGCAAAGCTTTAATATTTCTGTTTAATCCATATCTAACAAGTAGCACATACAGAGATTTTGAGTTAACAAAGAAGACTTCGTCTCCATCATCTGAACTGCCCACTTGTCAAAGCCATGTTGTGCCACTGAAGCTCAGTATGAATCAAAAAAGCAGAAATAATTTGCTGTAATTACAATAAATGCAGCCAAGAATCTTTCTTAAATGGTGTTGCTAGGCACAGTCTGACAGCTGCTTTCACACAACAAACTCAAAGCCCCTAGCTCTCTCTTACTCTAGTCTTTCCCATTCCTATCTCTCTCCCAACTCCCTTATTCCCTGTGCTAGCAGGCAGGCAGGAATGCGGGGCCTTGTAGACAAATCAGCTCTCGCTTCCATCGGCTGCCGGCTGGCACCATCTTTGGTCCTAACACGTCTTTCCTCTCTTCATCCATCTATCCATCCGCACATCCTTGTACCTCCACCTTCCAGCTCTCCCCGAGCTCTTCTGTTGCTTCATGAGAGTATCTGCCTACCCCTTCACTCGCCTCACCCCTCTTTGCCTTCTTGGCCCTCTCTTTTCTGCCTCATCTTTGGTTTCAAGTATTCTTTTTTTCCTCTTGACACAGTAATTAATTATGAGTTGTAGTTTGCTTGGAGCTGGAATGACTCGAGATGTTTTGCTGCTGAATGAGCAACACTGAAACAAGACACGCCGGGGTATTTGTGCTGCTCGCTGTGTGTATGTAGACTTTGTGTGTTTTTGTTAAAGACAGAAACAGCTAAGTTGTCTTGAAGGCAGGATTTTGCTGTGCTGCTTAACGATCATAGAAATGCTTGAATTTATATGAATAATAATGTAACCTGACTATTAGACTACATCCACATAGCCACTATAACTGTCATACGTTAGTGCTCATCAGTGTCTACGTCTATGTAGGCTGATAAGGACCAAAGTTCATGATATATTTATTTTAGTACAAAACATTGATGCAATTCTCTAATAAAATGGTTAAAAAAAGTCTTGAAGAGACAGTATGTTGTACAAAAAATCTTACGCAAATACAAACTATGAATATAAAGTTTGAAATGCCTTTGTTCATTGCCTGAAACTATCCAGAACTAGATGGACACTAATTTGACTTGCAGGACAAGAGATCTTACTACCCTGACAACTTTTTACAGAAAACTGAAAATATTCCAACACGTTCTTCCAACAGGTTCGACGTGACCTCTGAAGTATTAATCTCCCTGCAGTCAGGCTCAAGAGTTATGGTAAGACGTGATTTCCAACAAAGGTGACATCCTTAACCCTCTTCTTTCACATTCGCTTCTCGCTCTTCCCTGTCACTCCTCCGTTTTTCTGCCTCTCTGGCTCAGCAATATCCAAGTGTGTCAGTGCCACTGAAGCAAGTCATGAATCAGGAATTACAACACTTCATTTTCCACACGTAGCACACTTTGGGCCCTGTTCAGAGGAACCGCAGGTTACGTAAGACTGTACAGAGGAGGTTATGTGAACAGGGGTTAAGAACTGATGGAAAGAGAAAGACTAGTCTGAGAGGAAAAATAGGCAGTATGATCAATGTGGTACATAAAGCTTGATTATGTGTTTCCTTAGCATTTACTCTGATCTTAGAGTCTCCCTTTCTGGTATTGTCCTTCAAAAAGCCAGGCCCAAAAGAGTTAACGGTCCGCTACAGCAGAATGGAAACCACAGCTGCAGGTAAGCGAAGGGCTGCCCAGTAAGTTGGTGAATAAAAGGGAAAAGAGTGAAATGTAACTTCAAAGACCAAAGTTTGACTAAAGGGTCATCATGTTTTTGCATGTTATGTACAATCCAAAGGGCTTTAGGGAATTTGGATGGACTCAGGCAACGTAAGTGAACAGGAGGGAGATCACATTTTGAAGAGTCACAGCAATCAAAGCAGCAGCTTTAATGAATAGTTACTGCATTGACTTTTTTCTATTTAATTGTTGAGGTACGTTTACCATGTCAAGCCTGCACAATACAAACTATCTCCAACTGGAACTCACGAGGCTTTAAGCCATTTTTTTTTTACTGTGATTAATCCAACCTGTTCTGATCCTGTTGTGACGTGCCGAAATGTGCTGGGAAAAAAGGTACAATAGTAGGGCCTGCATAAAACAACCTGAGGCATGTTCTCACACACACACACACACACACACACACACACACACACACACACACACACACACACACACACACACACACACACACACACACACACACACACACACACACACACACACACACACACACACACACACACACACACACACACACACACACACACACACACACACAGGGTCTAAGGGAGGG
Organism: Symphodus melops; assembly: GCF_947650265.1. Lineage (NCBI taxonomy): Eukaryota > Metazoa > Chordata > Actinopteri > Labriformes > Labridae > Symphodus > Symphodus melops. The sequence continues at coordinate 7,074,740 of NC_136712.1, forward strand.
AGAGACTGGAAAGCTGTCATCCAGGTTGAGACAAGCCTGGCGCCTTGAGGAGAGGACACGTATAAATCTAAACCATAAATATCTGATGCTCAGATCTTAACCACTGGAATAATGGAAATGTACAAATTAAATGTATACGGCTTTTATTTAGATGGTTAGATTTAGATGGGGCCTCAAAGTAGACACAGGCCTGTCAAATGTCCAACAAACATCTGTGTCAGTCATTGCACAACACATTTCTGTTGTGTAGCTATATTCCAGTTGCCTTTCCTTGTGCACTATACTGTTTTTGCAAAGTAATTCTTGACGTCATCAACATCCGCTGTTAGTTCATCAACCCTTCTGTTTTCAGACATACATTTTTTTCTGAATGACTATAAACAGATCAGGCCTGACCCATTTCAGAAGTTTCTTCATGACATACCAAAAAAAAATCTACTTTCACACTTGTTTTTTCTTAGTTCTTTTAATCAATATTTGTCTGTCTCTCCCCGTAAATCCCTTTTCAATGTTTCTGCTGCCTTCACAGTCTTTCTCTCTCACTTGTGCTGAACAGAGCTAAAGCAGACTTGACCTGTGAGATTAACTTCTAAGACATGAAAGCCAGATCGTTTAGGAGGCTTTGTGCTGATTAGAATAAAATGTTAAAGTGCTTTAATTCTTCTCTGTTCCCTCACTGTTTCATGCTTTTTTTTTATATCCAATGAGTACGTCATGTGTATCAGTCTGTCAAGTTGCACTTAATATATGAGGTGTTTGAGTGTGTTACCATGAGTGTGTATGTGCGCCGTGATCACAGCAGAACAAAGAAATAAACTGAACAAAACCGTCCTATTAATCCATCCCCTCTTATCCCAGTCCATCCCACACTCTGTCACACACATACACACAGATACACAATGGAAAAATCACCATGCACATCTGTGTGCCTCATCAGTGCAGCAGCTGACTTGGTTTACGAATGGATTATCGCTTCTTCTTATAATCCACAGTGGTGATGAAGAAGAGTCTTAAAGATCTCCTGGTTTAGGCTGCACAGCTGGAATGAGGTCAGCTGACTTCTAAATAGTTTTTCCCTTCTTTATTTTTAAATCAAGTTTACTGCCTACTAAATTCAGCAAGCTATTCAAATTCATCCAACCAAAACAAAGTAATTATGAGGTTCAGAGAGAAAATTCTTCATCAAGACAAGAGAAGTAATTTTTCATTCTTTAAATCATGTTCAGCTTAAAAATTATATATAATCATTTACTCGTGGTGATCCCCTTGACAGGCAAAGGATTGGGATGAAATCAACAACGATACCCACATACAACAATGACACGGAATATAACTACAGCGCACAGCTACAGCCTCACAAATAACCACTAAGTGGTTCAAGCTCAGTCACAGTGTCAAGTAAGGTTGCCAGGTACACATCTGGGCTGCACTTAACTTCAGCGACCTTAAATAGAAATAACAATAAAAATCCCTTCTGATTCTCATTTTTAAAGAGTATATGTCACTTTGCCATCCTGTTCTGATACCTATCCAGGGAAAATCACCTGAGCTCATTCCATGTGGGACAGATGGAGAATGTGGAAAAAGCTAGTGAAGACAGAATATCACCTGCAGAGACTTGCACTGCATTAACGGTCCCAGAGAAGTGAAAAATGAACAGTTTGACAGGATGTGTCAAAAGTGCTCTTCCAACCACACACAGTTTCATTTTAAACATATTCAGCAAATGGTGCTGTATAATAACTCCAGCTCGAGAGAGAGAGCAGAGACAGGGAGAGGAGACGATGCAGCTGGCAAAACAAATGTGCAGAATTAAAGACGACATGTAGCAGGTTTCTGAACAACAAAACAACTGACGGCCATTAAATAATATAATAAAAAGAAGAACCTTAACACTCATAGATGTTCCAATTCTCTCACATGAATGTGGACACCACAAGCTTAATTGTCGGCGTCATCCTTGGTCTGTGATGTCGTGAAGCACAAAAAGGCAGTTGGGAAGAGGAGGGATGAGAGGTCTAGTGGGACGAAGGCCATGATTAAATGATTCACACACTCAGAAATCCACTCTGTCATCATTCTGGAAGACGCCAGAGACTCATTCACACTTAGTAGTATTACATACATGCGCACACAGATTACAAATCAGAGGCAGTGCACAAGCATCCAAAAATACATCCTGCAACAGGATCTCTTTTTACAGAAAATACGACCCACAATAAGTTTTCAACTTTTTGTCGTAAATGGAGGGGTCATACATACTCCACATTAAATACTTTGATAGTGTTGAACAACATCTTTTTATCTTCTTTTCAAGGTTACAGGCTCTAGCTGTTGGGCTTTCTGGATGAGGTTTTTAAACAGAGCGCATGCGAGAAGACGGAACAGAGCTGTCAACAGACATAGTTGGTGTGCCAACGAAAAGAGTTCAGCTTGAGAGGGTTGCCAACAGTGATCCTTTAACAAATCAATCAATGTCAATCAGATGTGACATTACCTTGGACTCATAAGTGGCTGAGATCTTGTGCATTTAAATGCATCTAACAGCAATCAATGAAGACGGAAGGTTGTCATGAAAGCATTAAAGAAATCAGAACGCCTAAGACAGGTTGATTCAAAGAAGAACCGTCGTAATTTAAAGACATAAAACTTCACCAAACACATAAAAACCACTTAGTAAACTTTGGGGCCTCTCAAAAAATGTTCACACATACTTTGGTGTGTATGACTAATTTTCTGAAGCAGCAGCCATGACTTTGTTTGAGTTCATTATTGACAGCCAACATGTGTAAATTTGGCAAAAAGTAAGTTGCTGTTACAACTATTTTGAAACATGATTTAAAATCAGCAGGAAACCTGCTTGAAGCCTATTAATTAACTTTGAGATGAGTTAACATAGGTCACGCAGGTTTATGCAAGGGTGTAATCTACACTACACTGTTGGAAAAAAAAAGTCCTTTTAGATCTTATGATGGATAAGCATGTTTCACAACAGGCAGGAAGCTCATCTGATTGTAGCGATGTGTCCCCCACACACACAAAGTGTGTGTTTAGTCTCGCCACAAACTTTCCCCCTGTATTTAACGCCATCCCTCAAAGCCTTTGGCATAAACACATCAGACAGGCTTTCTAGCGAGCCGTTCACAGTTGCAAGTGAGTGGATGCAAATTGTTAACCAGCGTTTTACCCGCACCTCCTCTCTCCTCCCCTGCTTTCGTCTCTTCACAGCTGGTCATGGCCGTTTTTATACTTTGATTTTTCTGCAGGCTTCACCTCATCACATTGCTTTTCCCAGAGACATGGAGGAAAACCTCTTACACACCAACTTAAACATGAACAAACAAGCGCACACAACATAACTATCTGGTTGCCAGATTTGCCAGTGGGCCCAAAACAAGCTAATCAAAGCTGAGCTGGAAGGACTGCCATGACGATGCAGAACAAATGGACACAAAGAAAGGGGAGGGAGAGATGAAAACACTGTCAGAACTTGTGCATTCTCCACAGTTGCATTGGTTGACTCAGAGAGCGGGAAGGGAGAGCCCTTTTGTGAGCCAACGCGAGAGAAAAAAAAAAAGTCAGAGGGAGGGTGCTTGATGGAGTACAACAAAGTGGCTCACCTTTCCACTTCTAGTCTGTCATCTGGGGATTTGAGTAGTGCTGCTGTCTAAAGAAACTCCCAGTGCTGTGCGTGGGAGGTGGCAGGAGGAGATTTGCAATCAGCACAGAAAGGTTTGGTTATAACTCCCAATTGCTTTGTCCATATAGAAACAACTAGAAACTTTGTCGGTGCAAAGTTTTTCGTTTGATTTTCATCACATGAAGTATCCACTCCTGCCTACTATTTGGTACATTCATGCTGAAACTTGTCATTAATCAGTCAATGTTTTCATACTCTTTAACAGTTTGATCTCAGTGATGATAACCAGTGCTGAGAAAGACAACAAAGACTTTTCTCTCATTGCACAGTAAATGTTAATAGTGTCGTTGAATGCATTCAATTTCAATTTGATTCGATAAGCTTTATTGGCATTTACTGTCGTGCATAAGGTCAAAACTCCATCATAGTAACAAGCCCACACATCTCTTTCGTGCCTCCTACTATTTTTCAAGCAAAGCACAGCAGAGAGGACAGCTGCTGTGCAGGGGTTCTCAGTTGACAAATCATGTTGCCATAGGAACACAGTTAGTTGCGTAGGTGGCAGGTAAGGATGCTGTGTGACACGATAGTGGGAAGATTTAATAGGTACTCCCTGCACTGAGCAGAAATGCAAGCTTTACCTTAAAGGAAGTGAGCTTTAGTTGCTAAGATTGACAGTTTCAACAAACTTCTCCACACAGGGAGGAACTGAGAGCGTGACATAAATCAGATGTGTTTAAGAATTGAAGGTATATTTGTGACAAAAGCCAAAGGATGACTATTAACCAGTTTTGGGGGGAGATAGGTTAGCTGAGGTTCAGAGCAAAACTTTCAGTGCAGTCGCTCTTTTCCTGGCAAGTTCAATCACAGCAATAGCAAATCAATACCCGTCAGTGATCCAGAATAACAAATGAAACACGTTTTTATTCCAGGAGAGAAACACATTTCTCCCTAGCGCTTGGCTAGAATTGGGCCCTGGCTAAGAGTCAATCACTGCATTCACACAGCAACTCAAGCCATTCCAAATCCCATCAACAGAAGAAAAAAATACTCAAGAAAGGCAAAATCCCAAACTCAAAAGGGAGTAGCACACAGAGAGAAGAATAACAAGAAAACCCAGTGTAAGCCTTGTTAAATCTCTCTGTAACATCCCCAACATTATACTGCTCGACTATGATATATCCTGAGGGGAGGGGGGGCAGGAAAAGGTGGAGTGATGCAGGGAGGGTATTACAGTAAAGCATATCCTCCCCCTACTCCTCTGTCCTCTGGCTAAAGCGCAACAGGGGGTCCTGTCTGAGCCTGCTGTTTCACAATTACTGTGGTAACACTGCATACTGATGCCCCCTGACACTGCTGACACTCAGAGCGTACAGGAAGAGAGAGAGGGGACAAAAAAAAAAAAAAGAAGGGAGAGGAATAGAGAGTGTGTTGTGGCTACAAATGTGGTGAGACGTATCATTAACTTTAAATCCCCAGGTCATCCCAACAGAGGATCCCTCCTGTGAGGAAACAACATTATGCGGCAAAATGATAGTAATCAAACACAGTGATCTCGTTCACAGTGTATTTCACTATCAATACAACTCAATAGGGGCCATTCCTGCACTGGTCTGAAAACATCTGTCAATCATACCTGCCAAAAGGTTCAGTAAGGATAAAGCACATTAAGTGAAAGCAATCAAACAACCATTCTGCAGGGAAGTTTTTGGAACTTTTTTACAGCAACATCTGTAAACGGTTGATTTCCTACACCACTCTGACAGTGCTGCAGGCCCTTATGTTTAATGCTTACCCTTGACCTCACAGTTCTATCCATAATGTAGTACACAACATTACAATAACATGCTTAAGCAACATATTCAAACATATTGAAGGAATGGAGGGCTGAGGAAAAAGCCCAGAGGTTGAAGAAAATGTCTGTCTTTACAGGGTGCTTCAGGGATAAATTACATGCCATATGAAACATGGCTGAAGTTCATATGTTGGTTTGTGCATTACATGATAAATATTGAGAGCTCTGAAGTATTGTCTGATATGGATTAATAAAATGTGCGAGCATGCATGCATGCATACTTAAGCATGCGTGCCCCTGCTTCTTTGGATGAAAACAGCATTATGGGCCTAATCCTTGCGTGGACTCAAGGCGCCGGCACGGAAGGAAATGAGAGAGAGCGAGAGGGGGAAAAAATGCCCTTAGACTGTCTGCAATTTTCTCATCATTTCATGCATCTGAAACAAAACTAATTTAATGCTTGTCATGCTCGGTTTGGCACACACAAACGTAAGAGCCAATATGCACAGCGTGTCACCTGCAGCTGCATCAAAGACCGCCATTTATATATCAGACTCACTGCTTCATATGAATCATGGAGACCTTGGAGAAATGCTGAACATGGTCTTATCTAAAAGGAGCAGTCTGGTAAGCTCACTGATATGATGCTGTCTTTCCACGTCTCCCTGATCTCCATCGAAGACAGCAGCATTCCAAGTCTCATTGTCACTACATATCATGCCTCATAGGTCATTCCAAAGTCAGTACAGCCGGCTTGTTTTTACCGAACCCTAAACACAAACACACAGATAAAGTTATGTGCTTGGCAGCTTAGACTGAAGCAGAAAGATATGGCACTAGAGAGCTGGAGGCAGAAACAGTCAGAGAGAGAGAGAGAGAAGGATTGTGAGAAAAGATGAAAGGAAGCACGAGAGAAGGCCAGAGGGAGAAAATAAAATTGGTGCGACTGCGATATAGTAGTGTGTACATGTATTGGGCCCCATTATAAAGGCACGTGACAGCTTAATAGGACTCTTGTTGCCAAGAGGAGAAAAAAAAGGACGTCCTGGAAACAGCAGGATGTGTGTACACACACCTACACACGCACACACACACCCTCTATCTTCTCTACAGGACTCACATATGCTGAGTAAACTATTCTGAGCAGAACAAAGCTGCTCATTATATTGGACATTGTGACAAGTATTGATTCCCCCAATGCAATTTACAACCCCTATTGTTTGGAGATCCTTACTTCAGATTGCTGCTGTCATTGCTGCAGCAAAAACCATGCAACTCTGTGTTGCATTACCAATGAGTTAATCACATACTTGTAAGCCATAACTGTCCTAATGTAGCATAGAACCCTTCCCCGAACTAGAGTATAGATCACAATCATCAAGCCTTCAGTGAAAGATACCATCTCTCTAATAATGTCAACTGAAACACAAAGGATTGTTTGTTTTTTAATTTCACCACACACCAAGTTCAATTTCTGTCTCCAATGTGAAGTCCACATGCACAAGACAGCAAAAACAGAAGTTTAGTGAGGCAAGTAAAGGTCTGTAAGTGAATTTTTAAATGACAAGGCATGACTTTTCAGACAAACCAAAAGTCTATTTAACAGGCAGGCAAGAAAGAATACGAGCAGCATCCTCAAACATTACACGTTATTTTATATAAGCCCTGCAGCAACTGCTGAAAAATCATTTGTCTACTAAGAAAAAATATTGGAGGCAGATTATATTGGGAAGAACAGTTAGTGACACGGAAATACAATTTACAATCTACTCTGTGGTGTTTGGTGGCATGGGAGAGCAGGAGGAGGGGATCTAATTGGACACTAGCCTGCGTCTGGTAGTCCTGTCACAGCCCAGAGGGGTTTAAGTGTGTGTGCTTGTGCGTGTGTGTGCGCGCGCGTGTGCGTGTGTGTGTGTGTGTGTGTGTGTGTGTGTGTGTGTGTGTGTGTGTGTGTGTGTTAGTGAGAAAAAGAGAGAGCGAGACATCAGGGAGGAAAGCGAGCAACAGAAAGAGCATGAGAACAAACAGAGAGCTCCATTCAGGTCCGCGATCCACAGACACATCATTCAGTCTGACATGCCGATACATCTCTGTGACCAGAGGATTCATATTGGGCCTTGCCAGGCATGTCAGTCACAGATGCATCATTCACACACAGACACACTTCTGCTGAGTCTTGCCTACACTTCTACCAGCCATTTATATCAATATGGAGAATCTCTCAAAGATTCTCAATTCATTTCCAGTCACAGTTTTCCCCCTTGATATGAATGTTCAGCAAAGACTTTCAATGGAGTTCATTCTTGCAAGTGCACCGCCCCCAAATTGTAATGAATGTCTTCACTACCAAGGCTGGAGTCAGAGTTTATCCATTAGCAAGCCATAATATTGACAGGGCCGTGCTCTGCAGGTCCAAACTGCAGCCTTGTAGCCGTAACATTGGCCGACAGACAAGGGGTAGTATGTCAATGTGAGGTGCTTACAGGCCGATAAAGGCTGCTGTTCCAATTCCTATAGGCAGGACTTGATGGACAGCACACAGGGAGGGAAGGAGAGGGGGAGGTTGACGGAGTAGTGCCAAGAGCTCTTACTGCCTTTAAGAGTTTTCAGCTGAGCTGGAGTTTGGTGAAAGGACGAGGAGGGAAGACACAGATAAGATAGGATTATCAAACTGCTTAAATGCATTTCCCTCGACAGAAACAGAATACACACACAGCTCTAAGGCTCTCGACCACACACATCCTCTAAGGGGACATGCAGACAAAATGCAAGATCAGGAGGAGTTGAGAAACACATTTTTTACTGAAAATCAGACGCACAACCAAACTAGCCCATCAGCCTCAGTCACACTGACAGACAAAAAGAGAAGCTTCATTCTGCAAAGAAAAACAACAACTCTCTCCTTAAACTTATATTTAAAAGCATTATGTTTGTTCTAAGCTGTCACACAAGGAACCATAACAGCATCTGAGTTGGATAAATAAAACATGTCATGTAATAATAACCATAGGATTTTCTCACTGCAAAAACATGTGATACTTTCGTAACTTAATTATTCTATGGAAAAAAAACTCTTCTCTTAACTTTAAAAGTAAAACATGTTCTACTTGTTGAAAAAGCATTGGACAATCTTATCTAACATAACTATCAATCATAATGCTATTCTGCCATCTATAAAGACCTTTAAAAAAACATCCTTGTATCAATGTATCCACTGCACCAGCCTGTGAAACCACACTGCCCCTCATGGTGTTTCCAGGATATAGCCTCATCCCTGCAGCCAAACACCACTAAGCCTTTAGTCAGGTGTTTGACAAAATAAAAACACACAATTCAAAGTTTATGATCACAGAGCTTCCTGTGATATTGTTCAGCAACAATGCTTTGTTGTATATGGAGCTATATTAAATAACATGTTCAGGGACAACACTCAATTGATGCATTGATTTGGGAGTGCAGGTGTATAGAGAGAGGGAGAAACCGGGCTCAGAGTACTCAGTGTGACCGATGTATGGGGATCTGCATTTTGCATAGGCTTGAGCAGCTGCCTCATGTGCAAGTGGTGGGGGCTAAGGGGGGCACGAGGCATCAGGGAGACAAAGTCCAAAGTCACATGAGGAATCAGGGACCTACATCACACTCCGTGGTTGAGACACCAGTTCTACAGAAGAGCATGCACTGCTACTTCCCTTCCTTAAATGTCAAGAAATCCGCTCGAGCTCCAACAAACCCTCCCATTCAAGTGGAGATAACACTGATGCCAGGAAACGACACAGATACACTGAGCCAACCTGCGAGTAATCCTGTGTGCAATTAGAACGTGGACAAAAACTCAGTGAGAAACTGCAAACAGAGCACATGCATCATTTTAAGACGGTGTTAACTGTAACAAAGTCTGTAACATTCAGCCTCAAGGAAAAATTACTCATCTTTGCTCATCATCACATCCCTTGGCTTACTCTACCGGGCACAGCTCCAACACAACACGAAACAGGGAGCAATGGAGAGGATGAGGTCTATCCAGATACCTCAAAATTGTCTCACTTAATCAACTGTTTTTTTAACTGTAATCTGGCAGAGGTTTAAAAAGGCGGCTCCTGAGAAATTTATATTTTCATCACATTTAATATCTGAAAACAATATTTACAGAACAAAAGCAAAATCTCACGTTTCTATATTACTGTATTAAAAGCAAATAGGCTTCAAATTACCTTTTACTATTATAACAAGAAAGTTAGTATAAAGTAAACGGTGATTCTCGCGATATTGCATTGCAATGTTTTCTGTTTCGAGGCTATCACTAAGTCAAGCCTTCAGTCAAGTTCAACAGCTTTGACAGACACTGCTGTATCACAGAAATGCTTGAAGCCTCATGGAGAGAAATATGAGTCCGATGTTTAATTTTTCATCACACGTTACAATTTCACACGAATAACGACGCCTGGCTGACAGAACTACTCCCGTGTAAGTGTGTGGCTGCATTTGGAGTTCTAAACATGTAATCCTCAAAGTATCATGCTTGACTGATTCCAGCCAGGTTGTATAAAATCTTTCCAACGTGGATCCTTACTGATGCACGAAATGCTTCAAATTAAAGGAATCCAAAGAACTTGTCTAAAAAACGCCGCGCTATGTTCTCTTTACTATAACACAAAGTATAATTCAGAAAGTCACGGGCTTACAGTCACTAACCACTTTCATAAAACAAGGAGTAACCTGGGGGAAAAAAATGGATAGTTTAGTCTATTTCAAGGATTTAGGGATGAGCCATGGGAGAAATCCTAAATGCAGTCCAGTACAGTCTACACGCCTCGAAACGCTGTTCCTACACACAGAGTTCATCCCCGATGGCACTGCGTAAATCTGATGCGGAGTCCCCTGATACATCTCACAGTTTTTAACCTTCAGAGTTTTACGCTTTGAGATGAGCAAGCACTGTTTGGGCATTCAGCTCTCTCGGGCTTACAGAGTGAATGAAGGGCATGAATGATAAGACGCGCCAAACGAACGAAATCCAAGGTTCTGGGTGGGGACATAATGTCATTAACATTTCTGAACATCTCCGTCGGGTTAGTCTACGATCCAAATGGACAGGTTCGGCATGAAACCCGCCCGATCACGGGAGTGCGCAGAGCTGGCATGGCGCAGCCAGAACAGGTGCAACACGCCTCCGTCACCTGGCTGCTGCAGTGGCTTCCCTCACACCTCAAAACCTGCTCATAATGGCACCAAGGTTCTCTAAAAACAGTCCGTGTTGTGGGATCTAACACTGTGACAAGCCCCTCTCCTTACCTGTAATCTTTGCAGATAGCACTTCACAGCCGCATCGACACTGCGGATAAGAGGCACGTCCAGAGCAATCCCCAACTCCGTGTACTCCCCTCCAAAAATGGGAAATGCTTGGAATAATGTTATATCCTGATCAAAGGGCTTGTCCACTTTAAATCCCCAGTAGAGGTGTAGTAAGAAGGCGATTCCTGCACGTGAAGAAAAAACAGCAGCAGACTTCCAGCAGCATCCCCGATTAGCAGGACCCTTCCACACCGCTCTGAGTGCTCTGACACCCGGGAGCTAAACCTTCCATTCCCGGCGAGGACGCACTTGGTATGCCGCTGGAAAAGCCGCTGCGCCGTATGAGATACCGCAGGAGGCAGTGCTTGTGTGCGTGTAAATGTGTGTGTGTGCGCGCGTGTAGAAAAGCGTGTGTGGAGAGATGTGACTCAGTGCGGCGCTCCTGCTCGACTGAGGTGCTAAGGGTGCTGCAGCGAGAGTGCGAGAGGGAGAGAGGCAGCAGGGGAGGGTCGGGGGGGAGAGAGAGAAGCGCGCTGCCTCGGAGTTTGCAGCTTCGCGGAGGATCTTGAAGCTCGGGAGGGACAGGCGCTTTTTGCCCGTTGGTTTATGTCCGTAGAGCTGCAGAAAGACCTTGCGTCTGGAGGGGCTGCCTGAGTTTGGGTGACATATTTGTAGCTCATGGCAAAAATCTCAAGCACAGCAAACCAAATAAGGCACGTTTATAATTCAATTTTCTTACACACATGTTTATAGACAAGTTAAGCTTCAATGCAGTTAGACGATGATCTCCAGTGTCAGTGTTTTAAAGCAATCGCCTTTATTAGGCCTACTTTCATCAAATCTTTAAAAAGTTGAATTCTCAGTTTTACTGCCCCACCCTTTGAAGGTTGTTTTTTTTTTTAACCTATTCCAAACACTATCATAGCGATAGGAGATTCAATGGAGTTTACGCTTTGTTAAAACATGGGTTTATTCAAGGCAACGCATCAACCCCACTGCGAATGGGATTTAGCGACGCCAAAGGGGAATTTTACACAAATAAGCAACAATACGGTGGTGAAATGATCAGATCATCGGATTTGAATCTAATCGGAGGATCATTTAAAAAGATAGAGATTAGGGAAACACTGCAGCATAATTACGACACTTGCATAGTTGTAGGGGGATTAAAATCTGCATTTTTGTTCTTTGATGATCTTTTAATATGCTCCAGGAGTTTACCCCCCACCCCATACATTTTTAGCAATTAATATTCTAAAAGGCCTAATTATGTAATGGTGTCTTTAAAGAAATAAGCAGTGTGGGGGTGCAGGAATAATGCACTCTCATAAATAGACTATTAAGCCTACTCATTCTCATCATCTGAGCATAATTCAAAAACCAATCCATAATCATGGCTAAACATCGCACACAATCTTTCAGTATCCTTTATTTCTATCTCGTGGTTACTTGGAAATAAAATCATTTTGGCATGTTATTTTACTGTTTCAAAAAGTCAATGACAGAAGGAGGGTTTATGGATTAAAGGATGGGGGGGGGGACAACTGAAAAAGAAAACTTTATAACATTATGTGCACGCGTCTTCTGACCGTTTATCCAACCTATGTGAACCCCAGAGGCAGAGTGCGCTCGAGGGGTTGAGGAGAGATGGGGAGGGGTGAGTGTGTCGGGGAGGAACCGGTGCTTGCTGCAGCATCCTCTCTCCCTCCCTCCCTCCCTCTCTGCTCTCACTTCCACAGGGGTTCCTCGCCATGAAACACTGCATCAGAGCCCCACCTACAGGCCAAAGAAACTTCACAGCCCCTTACACTGACAAATACAAACAGAGGCAAAGGTGGCTTCACTGTCTAGCCCTGCAGTGCCCAGAGACTATTCATACGACCTCCGTTAAACCTCTTAAGAGCCAGTTGCGTAACTGTTTATGGCTTCACCAAAATACACTATTATCCTTTATTATCATGTTTCACTTGAATAGTGTTGCTGCGAGATATTGTGAAGTATTTCGACTCGTTTGTGTTATGTTGTGCAACATGTTTAAAAGTTGGTTTGTGCGCGTGTCCGAGCTCGTGCGGCTATGACACATTTCATGGCATGAACATTCATTTTAAATGAATGGATACGTTTTATCATAAGGAGGCGAAAGTGTACAGCAAGATAACCAAAACTGGCATTTACGTAGCCTACTCATTACATAGCATTTGTTGTTGCTTGCTTTCAGCTAACCGTGACGACGCGGCACCGCGAACATTAACGAACGTTTGAAAGATTTTACTTACGTGGAGTGGTTTCCACAGCTGTCCAAAACATGTTGAAACGTTAAAACGGATCTTTTAGGACCGCACACACCAACTTAGACTCGAGGTAAAGTGCTGCTGTACAAAATAATGTAAAAAAAAAAATAAAAATAAAAATGACAGCTGGAGCTCACGAGACTGTTGGCTAATCACGTCCACCTGTGCACCATGTCTGCTACAGTGTGTAACTCGTATCTGCACGCGCGTTAAAAAAAAAAAACAACAACTTTACGTTGTGGAGTTTTTCGCAACCGTAGATAAAATGACATAACATTATCGCGAATATATCTTAACAGGAAGCTTATAGATGGATGGAAGGTCTTTGTTTAAAACCACATTTAGTTTTTTCATTGTTTTTTTGTATTCTTGTAAACCTTTTGACCTCAACCAGAATTAAATAAGGTATGTAAGGCTTGGGTAACTAGATAAACGTGACAGGGTTGGAGGAACACTTTTTTATTTTATTTTTGTTTAACAAATAATGCATTAAAGGTCTATGCTTTGTAGGCTACCCCTTAAGTATTACTACTGAAGGTGGTGCTGGTTACTTTTTGGTAAAATGACAGAAATATAAATCTATTGAAGTTTAAAGGTTCACTGTCACGTATGAGGAACACTGACCCCGTGTAAAATCAATTCACACAGTATATCAACAATGGCTGTGTTCCTAGGGGTGGTGGCTATTTACCAAAAATCGCTTTGACAGTTCATTGATTTCTGTATGTCAGATCAGTGTTCATTTTACACTTTGGTCCGAGTGACAAACTATCTCTCGGAGTCATTTGAAGGTTAAAAAATAGATAGATATGAACAACCCTATTGGCTTTATTTAATTATTCAATGCAAGGGTGGTGCTAAATCAACAGTCTGTGGATCTCAATATCAGATAGCTTTCAAAGCGCAGCAAATCAATAGCGCTGCAATCTACAGTGACAATAGTAGTTCCATGAGAGGTCAGGATCGCATGACCTCATGAAATTAGTGTGAAGGTTACTGGTCCTCTTGTAGATCAAACCTGCGTGGACCAAAGGATAATAGGTCGCTATAATTATGTTTTATCATTGGAGTTCCATATCTGTGTTCTGCACAAGTATAAATTAAATCCAAGGACACAGGTTTGTTTTTTAAACCTACACGATCTCATTATTTAATATTCAATTTTGTCTAGGTGGACCAGATAAGAAGACAATATTCATGTGTGTCAGACATCATTTTCAAAACAAATATTTAAATGTCCATCACTAAGATTGATGGGAAAAGGACTTGCAATGTAATAGTTGTGCCAGTTAAAGTAATTCAAGTCTTGACCAAGGCAGCTGGTGTATAATGAAAAATGAAGGTTTATAGACGTTGGTAAAACTGTGTAAATACAAAGATGCCAATCCTTATACAATGTTATTGTATCAGCAGCTGGAGATTCCAATTTTCTGAGATGTTATGTCAATTGTTTTAGAGCATTTTAAAGATTTCTAGTTGGCTTACAATTTGAAGGTCAAAAGTTCTTAAGAACATTTGGCAGAATAATTTGACCAATACGCAATATCCATTAGTAGCTGTTTTGGAGCCTCTAGTATTTATAAGGTTTTGCACACAAGGTTTGTCAAGTTTTTGTTGTTCGGATTACTGTTTTTCTGAGTATGTATTTCCTGAGAGTCAAGTTTAAAAGTTTCTTTATGTATGTATAATCTTTAGGGAATAGGTTTTTTTTTTTAACAAAATGAAGGTTTACTGTATTTTAAGCATGGAGATTTGCTCATTGTTTAAAATGTGTTTTCGTATAAATGTGAAGAGTTTACTTATAGAAAAACAAAAGTACTATTTTTTGAAAGCCTGTGTCTATGGGGGCAGAGGAGAATGCTGGACCAGTGCTTGGCTCTTTATTAAAATGCACTGACCAATCTGACTCCCCCATTTGTCTTGCAAATGAGATGATGACTTATGGAGGCAACATGAATAGCTTTGATGAAGCCTCCTTTTTAATGCAGTCAAGTGGGTCGGAGGGAGGTGCGCTTGTGTATCTGTGTGTCTGTGTGGATCCTGTTGCCAGCTGGCACGGTGTGATTTCAGCAGCTCGCCTCATCTTCCCCAATCCTGTGCGTGTCGTCTGTGTGGCTGTGCATAAGCTAGCGTTGCTTCCTTGTGAACTTACTCGGTGAACCCCTTTAAACACAGCTGTACATTGTTTATCTAAAGCCTGTGGGGACGAAGGGATCACCCCACAGTGGGTACAATGCTCCTGGGGGTCTTCCCCTTTTAGCCAACACACACAGGGTATATTTCTCCACACACACTGTATCAGCAACATAATAGACATTCATCACACATCTGTCACTGTATATCCCTCAATTCTAGCAAGCTGCTAAATCACGCATATAAAGCGTGCATATATTCGTTTATGGTCAATTTACAAGCCATGTCTATCCAGGGTATGATAAAATTTATGAGCTGCCAATGGTGACGCCGAATTTAGTGTCCATCTTCATAAAAGTGTCTGCCCATTCCCTCCACTCTCTCAAAAGCCTCCTGGTTTAAATCACACTGAAACACTGGATGTGTCAGCCTCATCCATGATATCTCATTTTCCTAGAAATCTATTAGTGTGTTGCAGAGCTAATGAAGTTTTATGCGCTGTGTGGACGCAATGAATGACACTCTGATATCCCATTGATTTGGACTGTAAATAGGTTTTCAATTTTGTGTCCGTTTTGTGAGCTGGTGCATAGTAAATTATATTGAAGCTGACATTCTGTATGGCTTTCTTTGTATGTGTATGCGTGTGTGTGTGTGTGTGGGGGGGGGGGGGGGGATGGACAGGTGTGTTGACTATGTCAGTCAGTCTTGTAATTAGTTAGTTTGCATATTGATGACTTACTGCATTTTGTGTAAATGTAAGTCTCAGTTTTTATTCCATCTTGTGTCCTGTGTGTGTTTATTCAACCATGCATCATCTCCATCAGCCTCCCCATCAGGCAAGCAGCTGCCTGTCTGTCTGTCTGTCCATGTAGCTCTGTGCATGTGTGTGTTTGTGTGGGCCAGGTGAGTCAGTGTCTTGCCAGACATTTCTCCTGAGATCCAAGCTCATGTCCATGGAGATCCAGACCCAACCACCCCCACTGTGCCTCTCTCTGTCCCCCCAGAATTAAACGCTTCCGTTGGGAAGGGCACTGCAGATGGTCAGGGGGTGGAAACTGGGGATTTATATTATACATACAAAGAGTCACATCCACCAACAACAAAGTGCTAGAATGAAATCCTGCTCTCAGTTCCTCTGCTAACATCCCTCCCCTCTATAGTATACAAGTATCCCTTTACATCCAGAGCCAATGTCCAGTGCCAATTCAGGAAGTAGAAAGAACAGAGTGGAGATTAGGATGGTAGCTGGCAATCATCCACAGACCTACAATTAACGTTCACCTTCAAAACAAATACAATCTTTCTCTAACCATACCCCTAACAATGAAGAATTTAACACATTTGAATGGAACATAATCTAGGGTTTTGCAGAATTATACCTAATCGACAGTACCATTGTTCCTTCTTTCCTTTTGAAAAAATACTAGACCAGCTGATCCTTTTATACTCAGGCGCATTCTCTACCTGCGTTGACAGGTAACAAACAGTCCTTTGTTTGTATTTGCAGTTCAATAAACATTGCAGAAAAGCTAAATTAAACTCCTGGGAACAATTTTAACCTCAAATTCAATTAAGATTTCACTCCTACTCTGAATACTTGTGGTCTTTCATTTGCAAAAAGTGGGCAAGAGTAAAAGGGAATCAATCATCTTTTTCTTTCCTTTTTTTCCTCAAAATAAAAGAGTGATCATGAGCAGATCTAGCCTGCACTCTTTGTTATGCTATTTATAGTAACCAAATGTTAATCCACCAATGAGCAAGCATCTGGCAACAGTGGCAAATTTTTAACAAGCAAAAACCTCAAGCATAAACAAAGTTATTGGTGGATAACCGTCAGTGTGACCGGGGGCTAAGGGGAAAGTGGGATAGAGGAAGAGACAGAAAGAGAGAGAATGATAGAGGCAATCAAACCAGGCAGGGAGGGACATGTAGAGACAGTCACAAAAACAACAGATGATAGACTATCCTCTTTTATTACACACACACAAACACGCACACACACACCAATTGAATTCCATGGCTGTGGTTTGTGTATATAATCGACAGTATCTTTCAACAACTTGACCAGAAGCTCTTAGCACGACATCGACTGGCACTGTTCCACTTAACACGCTATCATTATTTCTCTTTCCATTTCCCATTCGAATGAATCCATCAACTAAATGCATGTGTGTACGAGCTTTATTTTGAAGGTCCATGTCTCCTGCTATTCTTGTCATGTGATACTTATCTGCCCTGATTTTCTTGGCTAACTGAATCAGTATTTCTAAGGATGTTTTCGTCCATGCAAGGAGTTTATTTTTGGTCCTGTGACCCTCAGTGAAACAGTCTTCAAAAAAAAAATGAATGCAGCCTTCTGCACAAACTGCAGTCTGCACACACGTGTCACTTAAAACGAGTTTGACATGTGTCTGACTTCATCATGTTGAATATTCAGAGACAGGAAATTTTCTTTAGGACAGAACAGAACACAAAAATCGCAGACCAAGATGCATGAAAGTTTACTGCTTAAAAAACATCGATTCTGCCTACTTCATGTTATTTAAGCTGGATTATGACGATGCATGATTTCACCGATTATAAGATGAGTGGGCAGGGAACATCCAATTACCCACAAATGTTATTTTCTCCGTTAATTGATTGAACACGGAGGGAAGATATTTACATTTTAAATTGATCATTGTCTCCCAAGTCTGACGGAAGAGCTGCAAATGGGGTGATTATGCATGCATGAATACATGTCATAAACACGCTGTGTCATTGCACTTTGCAAGAAAGTGCCGTATGTGTAACAACACACAATGAGTGACAAACTCTATCGTATTCATTTTGCACGGAGGTTTTGCTGCACTTTGTAAACAAACAAAGACTGAGAATGTTCTGGCGTGGGGACAAAAACCCTTCAAAGTTGCTATATTTGACAATATGTTGCACTGAAGCTATGAATACATGAATGAGGACAAAACAGAACATCATGTTGCTATAATCTGTCAGCACGGAAGAGAAAGAACACAAACGTACGATGCAGGAAAAAAAAAAGACAAAAGTTTGAGTTACAAAAGCTGAGTGGGAGTGCAGTACAATGCAGGGACACAAGCTTGTTTGTTGACAATATGCAGGGGAGCATAGTTCTTGAAAAAGAATTCTGAGGATTCCCAAAATTCTGCTTCTGTCGTTTGCATGTCCAGTTCTAGTCAGTGAAGACATTTTAATATTTATACCCTGGACCTACCCTGCCTTTGTTAATCCTTTTTTGAACCATTTTTACTGTAGTATATTCTGTGACTCTTATGATCATTCACTGATAAAAGAAACAGAACCAAGGACACAAGCCAAAAACAGTGCAATGAATATATACAAGCTGCCATGTCTTTATTAAGGTCAGATGGGAAATCCATTCATCCCACAATGACTT
Source organism: Symphodus melops (assembly GCF_947650265.1). Lineage (NCBI taxonomy): Eukaryota > Metazoa > Chordata > Actinopteri > Labriformes > Labridae > Symphodus > Symphodus melops. The sequence continues at coordinate 7,093,309 of NC_136712.1, forward strand.
TGCAGTAAGTCTTTGGAGAAAAGATTAGAAGCAAAAGAGTGTAATGCAAAATTGAAACCTTCCCTGAATTATCAAGCCATCGCTTTTTTTATTCAAGAGTATTTTTTTAAAGCAATTTGCCTCACAGTAAGAGGGGAAATGTAGCAGTTAAAGGTGAAATGGAGGTTTCAGTGTACAGCTCTGCGACGTCATAGAATAGCTTAATTTCAGCTTTGATTGCAGAAGGAATCCTGTAAACTGGTCTGAAATACCAGCCAAATCCATCCAAACCACAAAAGTACACCATCCACGGGTATCTGATGACACTGGCACTGCGTTTAGCAGAAATACAGGCCCATATTTAATACACCTACTCAGCCAGAGAGATGTTTAAAACATGAACACATACAGAAACAGTGAACCCAAGGCTGTTACACTGGAGTTAAAACTAGTAAATCTCCACCAGTATGACCTCAAAGCGGTTGGCTAACTATCACCTATAATATGCATTAAGAATGTGTTCCTTCAGATTTATTGTTTTTAAGCCAACTTTCTGAGAGCTGTATAACCTCTCGCTACATAGATAAATGACTGCCTTTACAAAGTTTGTTATCCAACTGTAACAAAAGAGTCACCAGGACAGCAAAATTCAAAGTTCAAGTATGCCACAGCTGCATACAAAATAGACAGTCGTTTCAGCTCTAACACTACACAAGAACTGTATCTCAATTATTCATGTTGCCTGATGCAGTAAGTAAGTTTTAATTTTCAGAAACACAGCAGATGTTGTATGAGCTTGTAATCTACTGCAAAAGAGCACACAATTTTAATCTTTTATCTCTTTAAAAATGCTACCATCAAATGTCTGCTAGGAATAAACTTACAGGCACAAATCTGCTACAGTAGATACATGTTGGAAAGCATTCAAAATAATGTTCTTGTCATTAAAATCGAGAGAAATGTTGTAAATGAACACACTGAACATCGTTTTCGTTTCATTGGACGCTGAAACTGAACATAGTTGTAAAATGTTCACATGAGATATTGCACTGCAATCTCTTGTGATTTCGATGTGGTACAAAAATGCAGCGAACATTCAGTAGGAAACTGTTGTCTGCAGGCAGAGGTTCTCATTTCTCAACAGAATAGAATTGAAAACATTTGATACAGCGACTATATTAGAGCAAAATGTGATTCCACATTAGCTCACAGTGTTGTTCTGTTGCAGCATGACAGCCTAACTGCAGTGATTTATGACAAACATCATGTAAACGTGCATGATTGTGATTGTGTTTGGAGATGGATACATAAACAGTGATTGGTCTATCCATCCATCTATCATAGCCCTTAATAGAGTAACTGAGACAAGCCTGGGTGAGGGCTCTAGGGTTACACTACACCTTCTGAAGCGGAAATACTGTGTGCTTTTTGTTGTTGCCTTTATTCTCTAGGTTTCAAAAGTTTTACACTCCACAGCACTCCCCACAACCCAAATCCTGCAAGGAAATGTCCACATTAGCTTGCACCTAAACACACAAAAGAAGAAGTGGATGAAGGAGAACACTTCCACAAGCTGACAAGCCGAAGATTAATCCATCTTTCCCAGCCAGTCACGCCCACTCCCTCCCTCCTCCCATTTCTCCTTCCAGCCTCATTGTTTTCAATAAAGTGTCAAGACTGGCCATTTTATAATCACATTTGTGACTTGGGATCTGGGATTCAGATGCAATCAATGTCTATTAGAATCACAGGGTTATTGATTGAAAGAGGAGAGATGGTGTGAGCAATGTCTCCCGTTTCCATCCTCACTTTCCCCCTCACACATATTTACACTGTGCCAAAGCTGCGATCTATATTGTACATTCCTGTTTACAGCTTGCAGTAACTGGAGCACCTTACTATTAGAGGAAATATTTATGTTATGTGTGTCAGACAGGCAGAGCGAGGGGATGAAAAAAAGTGTATACTTGTCTTTTCCTGCAAGAAAATAAAACAGAGAATACTGTAGTGAAGGAAGGTTATAAAGTATTAATGGCAAGAAGGGAGTCGGGGAGTTTTGAGTTTTTCTATTCCTTACAGTACATTGTATATTTAACCCTATACAGTTAATTGTCTCTCTGTATATTTGCATGTATGTGTGCTTGTATACTACAGCAAATGTCAGTTGGACTCTGCCGTGTTTCAACAAGGTGACATTTAGGGGATGGTTTTGCACACTAATGATGTGGCTCCTTCACATGCTGTTTATAACATGCTGCTTGGAACTTCACCAGGCCTTAAGAAGCTATAAATCAGGATGTGTGTGTGTGTGTGTGTGTGTGTGTGTGTGTGTGTGTGTGTGTGTGTGTGTGTGTGTGTGTGTGTGTGTGTGTGTGTGTGTGTGTGTGTGTGTGTGTGTGTGTGTGCCAGAAACACTCTTTTTTTTTCATGTAGATTTGTTTGAATTAATTTCAGGGAGCTTTTATCTTTTAGAGGTAGGACAGTGGACAGAGCAGGAAATCAGCGGAGAGAGAAAAGGGGGAAAGACATCCAGGGAGGAGGCACAAGCTGGACTTGAACTCAGGCTGCCTGTTGTGAGTAGTAGCAGCCTCCATACCTAGGAAGCAACTGCTACTGTGAAGATGGGGGGGTTGGGAGAGGGGGGCAGATTTATATGTATGTCGATCATAAAGTGTTTCCAGTTCACAGGCGTGTATGATGTCTGTAACATTGGTATGCATCTGTTTATCAACTCTGCTCAATTTGGTGGCATCGTGATCAGCAGTTACCAAATTAACCCAGAACTGTTAAAGAATAGACCTTGCCAAACCTTCATGTTGGCCAATAGAATATTAAAAGTGCTCCTCCTTGCAAAAGGCCTGTTCTAAATTAATAAAAGGTCATTTAGAGCTTCAGACCTTCAACAAAATGGGAAAGAAATGATATTTTGTGTAGCCTTATTAGAGTTAAAATTGAGTTGAAACAAGGACTGGTTGTGGCCTCATGGTCGAGATTTGGGGGAAGTTACCATGCCATTGAGACTCCTTTCAAGTACAGAGGTCGAAAATGCATTTGTATGGGCATTTCTGTGTGTGTGTGTGTGTGTGTGTGTGTGTGTGTGTGTGTGTGTGTGTGTGTGTGTGTGTGTGTGTGTGTTAAACAGCTCCAAGTCCCAGGACGTCTCATTAAGTGTGAAGTCCTTCTGTAAAAGAATAAGAAAAGCTGGACACTTTGCTGCAGTCTGCACTCAGCATGCCAGTCACACATCCGTTGTGCATGTCTGTGTGTGTGTGTGCGTGTGTGTGTGTGTGTGTGTGTGTGTGTGTGTGTGTGTGTGTGTCAGTCGGTGGGACCGTCCTTCTGATTGTGTGAGGGAATGAAAGAATGAGAGAAAAAAACAGGTCATGTTTTTTTGTAAGTTTGACAAGTTTTACAAATTCTGACATAGATTTATGTTCCCCACTGCTCAAGCAGGCAAGCCTCGAGGAAAGGGACAAATTCAACCAAAGTATCGGTACATCCATTGTTCAGAGTGTTACAAACACACACGTTTTACCACACAGATGGACAAGAACACACTCACAACTCTGAACTGGAAATAGCTTATTGACTGTTCAGTGTTTAAAGCCGACTTGTGTGTGTGTGTGAGAGGCTGTTGATTTAGTCACTGCACGCTGCTGTGCACTGTCTCCTTAATGGAATAATTGAGTTTGGTGTTTCTATTGACACAAGCATGTAAAAAGAGAAACACACACACACACACACTAATAAATGCAGATGGACAGAGAAATCTGTGGACCAAATTCATTGTGATCATTGATAAGAATCCCTTGGATGTGTGTTATTTGAATGGAAATGAAGCACAGGATTATGTTTGGTTACTGTCTTGGGGTGAGATGTGCGTGTTTCCATGAAATGGAATTTGCGGATGTCATTTGTGAGGCGACCAGGAATAACAAGGCATTAATGAGCGCCTGTTTGATTTGGGAATTGGAAAGTGGAACGTCTTTTCTTCACGCAGATTTGCTCTGTTTAGTAATAAAGTAAACACTCTTTATATGCATATGTGGGTTTCTTTTCTTTCTTCTTTTCCATCTTTATGTACTTTCATCCTTCTTTCTGCCTTGGGTTACCTTCATTCTTAATTCAATATTTCTGAGCCAAGGGAGGAAAATCAGACAGTCAAAAGACAAAGAGGGTAAATGAAGGAGAAATGACATGAATCTTTTGTGCTGCTCTACCTCTCAGTCGATGAACGATTGTGGGGAGGGGGGGAAAAAAAAACACAAACAAAAGGAAGCTGGGCTGTGCTCTTCCATCTCTCTTCAGCCTCCCGACAACTCCACTGCAATCGATAATCAATCCCTAATCTCTCTTATCTCCCTCACCTTCTCTCTACCTCTTTTGCTCCATCCTCTCTTTCCTTTCAAGCCCCTCTCGTGTCACCAGCTAAGATATCGAACCTGCTGGAAGGCTATTTAGACACACAAACAAACGTGTGTGTTTTTAAGCACAGACACTCACAGGTAAAATAACAGCTACTTAACACAACTCCTTGAGTCATGTTGGTACTATAATGTCACCAGGAAACCAGCAGGTAAACGTTTCTGCTGTGAGAAGTTTGCTTTGTCAACCACAACTTAACATTCTTTCAGTTTTAAACAGATGGGATATAAAATATTAATTAAATGATCTATAGAAGGAAGATTTATTTCACCCATGTACAGAGCCAGGCAAGCAGTTTCCCTCTGCTTCCAGTCTTGGTGCAAAGCTAAGTTAAAGTCTCCTTTTTGTGTACAGCCATACAAGAGGATGAAGTTTTCCGATTTAATCCCTGGCCACAGGGAGATATATTTCTAATAAATGGTCTTTTAGTGGTGTATATAAGGCCATATTTACATAGCTTCCCCATAATCAATAAAGAAATGCAATTATACAGAGATTAAATATACATAAAATCTTCGAGAAAGAGCTGCACAGCTTTAAATATTTGCTGCTTTGGATGAGATTGGTTTTTAATTCAAGTGTTTTCTAAGGAGGGGAATAAAACGGCACAGCCCCCACTAAATAATCACATTAATGTACTTTTCTTTTAAATGTTCCATAAATTCCTCGACAGCTCTGAACTGTTTAAGGTGCAATGCAAACATTAGGGGTTAATACAGGGGTTAGGTGCCTTTAACGTAGTAATAGGTGTGCAGAACATGCTACATGCCGATAACATTTGCTTTTAAACAAGCTGCCTTACTGACTTCAAACATCTCTTGGATTTAAAAAAAATAACATTAATGGACATGGTGGGGCATGACAACACCTTTACACAAAGATTAGATGCACACACACTTTCTTTCTATGGCCTATGTGGAGCTGCAGCCTGTGCAACATAGTTCAGAAGCCACCCACAAATACAGCCCATACTTTGGGCAGCTTCAGGGTCTGCTGCTTCGATGCAGGAGCAATAAATCTTCCTCTCCTTTACCTTTATGTTACCTCACAGGTGGATGTTGCTTCAGGAAACGTTAATCTTGCCCATATGGACACAATAAAAGAGAGAGGAGACAGATTAGTGGATGAAGGCGGGAAGGAAAATAAAAGAACAAAAAGGAGACAAGACAAGAAGGGGCTGCCACTGCCAGAGATTGAAAAGCATTAAATCCACCTGCTTTTGTAACATATGGACCCCTGCTGGCCTGCGATCAATCCTGCCAACTCGTCTGTACCTGCTGCCTGACTCTCCTGTATCCTATTCATGATTTCACCTTTTTTAAGAAGAGATTAACAAACAAGTATTAATTACAATAATAAGAGGAGAGAAGAGAAGAGAAGAGGAGAGAAGGGAAGGATAGAGGGAAAATCCCCTGTGTTACATTCTCACAGCTGGTTCAGGTGTTGACAGGAAACTGAATAAGAGCAGCAACACTGTCAGTGAAAGCCACCTGCTGTTCTGGCTGTGTGTGTGCTATCAGGTAGAAGAGCTATCCCACTCAACACCTGTCCAGCAGCCAGATGCAGCCAATTCATACTGAACTGCTTGTGGGAAAAACTGATTAAACGGTATTACACTTTCAAGACCAGCCTCTATCACATCCTGTAGGGTGTATTACTCAGTGTGTTCTTACAAAGCGAGAACAAGTCCTGACCACAGCAATAAAGGAAAGATGAAAGGGTCATTTCTTCTTCTAACATTAATAATAATCATTTTAATGTTAATAAATGCAAATGTAGCAGTCTCTCTTCCAATCAAATCCATCCGGACGAAGTTCCAGTCTTTGTTTTTTTTGTTGCACTGCCGTTCAAATACATTTAATTTGATAGTATTTGACATTGAAAAGTAGGATTCCTAATACAAGCTGATCTGTAAGCAATGACTCTACAACTGTCATTATGAAAACTGACAGTCTTTGGTCGGCTTTAGCATCAGTCACTATGGCAAAGGACTTCCTGTACTGTTATTGATTTTGCTTCATCGGGCGAATAATATTTCAAGCTCACATTTTGAAAAGATTGCCTCTTTAACAGCCAAGAAACCATGTCCTTTAGGTTCCTTTCGAGTTTAAAGAAAAATTACCATGTTACATATGGGTTTTTTTCTTCCTTGTGTTGTATCTGCCTGCAGGAAAAAACAATCTCTGCAGTGATCAGTCCATAATGGTGGGAATTCCTACTGGAGCTGACGGGTGTGGGATTAAAACAAGACAAAAACAAGAAGAACTGCCAAGAACTCTAAAGGAATTATGAGAAGACCAAAAAGACTTCTTGAGATTGAAAATACTTTTGCACCTGCTGCTTCATCTCACACTTAAAGAGAAAACTCTTAAAGAGAAATTCAATGACAGCAGCCTCCAGAAGTGCTCTGAAGAACCATAAGAGGTGCCACAAACTGGATTTGGTCCTATAGCCTATAAATACCCGACTGTCCTGCTTACAAACACAATTCATTGTGAGTCCAAATTGAAAGGCAGAGGCACTCTGATGCAATGAATTTGGTCCTTTTTGGTTTAATACCCAGTGGACACTTTAACCTCAAATCTTTTATTCATTGGTCTGATTGGGAATCACATATGTGGTTTGAAGTGCTAACGGTCATTTTCCAAAAGTCATTAAGTGATTACAAAACTGGGAGACAGAGTGAATGCTTTAAATCAGCATATCTCAAACAAAAGCTCAAAACGACCTTTATTTAAGAATAATCACATTTTGATTGCCAGCTCCCTGGCTCTGCTCGTCGCAATGGAATTCAGCATGGTGTGGCCTTCATGAGTGTAATTGTGTTTTTGGAATTATTTTAATATTTAATTTTAGGTCACTGAATGAGTTACCAAAACTATACTTAGCATTTATCAATTGAATTTAAAGCTACCAACTCATTTTGTTTTTAAAGCAATTTATGTAGCGCTAAATGGTTGCTATATGTTTTAGCTAGTACTATAATTACAAAACTAAACTCACCCTAGAGAGGCTAAAACAAAACTGCTCGAGCCAAAAATAAAAGATGTCAGTTCACATTCAACATCCACAGCCTTCAATAAGAGTCAAATTGTCTGGAGGCTACTCTTATATTTAATTTGCTTCATTTGTGATAAAAAAAAAACAACGATCTTTGCCATGCCCAATTTAAAGCCAACATCACATAGGCAACAAGAAACTTAAAAACAATATCTGGACTTTGGATTGATTTACATTTTTAACCCTTTTGTTAGCTTGCTCACCATAATGTTCCTAATGATTTGAACTACACCGAGGCTGATCTATATGCATCACATATGCACATGTACATGAATCCTATGCGGTATTAGCCAGTGAGATTTGATTGAATATATTCAAATATTATTTTCATTTAATTTACATCATTATTTATATTGGAACACGACTCATTGAAACGTGCTAATTCAAATTCTCAATGCCGACATCCCCCTCTGTTGTACAGGTCAAACAAACTCAAATGTTCAGTCACAAATAGTACAAGAGGGCTAAAAACTTAATCAAGTACAGTACATCATCTTCCTGTCAGTCCATCACCACAGACACACACAAACACACACATACATATACACAAAGAATCATATTTGTCAATCAAAATTATAAATTATAGACCAGAAACGGTGTGATGTGATGTATTATTTCACATTTCGTCAAGACATCTGTTTCTGCTTTTCAGCAAAGTTTAGACAGAAAAGATGTGCTGTTGCTCAAATACAACCTACATTCTAGTTGTGCATTTCTTTTTTTTTTCCTGTTTAAGGAAATCTAAAATATGAAAAAGTCAAAAGTGCAAACAGAAACTTTTGGAGAAGATCCATAAAGTTAGGTTTGTGCAGAGATTGAGACATATGGTTGTAACGGCATATTTAATCCTGTGGGAAGAAAGAGACACTCATATATAGAAAGCTCACCCATAAAACATCAGTGGATCAAAGGGAGCAAGGCGAGAAACAGATGGAGCAGCTTGGTGAGAAAATAGTGTGTCAATAGAAGTTTTTTTTAGTCCAATTCTAGAATCTCAACAGGTTATTTCTATTCCTCCGACTGAATTATAATGTTGATTTAAATGAACTAGTTAAATAGTAGAACAGATTCTACTTGAGATTAAGTGTTTGTATCATTTGTTGTCTTTGGTTATCCCTCTTCTTGTTCAAATATTGATCAAGTTGTTGTGCTTTGAAGCTTTGCAAAAACATTTAATGAAACTTTACAGCGAGAGAATTATTAGTGTGTAAACTCCATGCTAGATCAGAAAGCACATTCAAACTAGGCTACGTTTGAACATACACATAGATGGTTCAACCGAGTGCCAGTACCTTAAAGATAGAAATGCAGTATTTTATCCTAGATGTCTTGCTATCGATGTTATGTTCTACTGTAATGAAACATTTTGCCTCAAGCTCTGTTCAAGAAACAATTCACGTCTTACAGTGATTGTCAGCTCAGGTGGTGTGTGTGTGTGTGTGTGTGTGTGTGTGTGTGTGTGTGTGTGTGTGTGTGTGCGCACGTTTCTTTTACACTTCTGTTTTGATTACTATGTTCAGTAAAAGTGCTGAGCTTACAAAAACCAAGGCGCATCCTTTAGTATTTATGAACCTGCGACTTAAACACAATGATCTCACCACACTGATAACATATTACCCAGCATCCCCTTTGGCAACCCAAACACACAAAAAGACACAATGCAGACACACACATACACCTCCAGGGTTAAACTCCCCCAAACGCTGATAAGCCAACTCACAAAGCGTTAACACAGCACCATGTCTGCTCCATCAAAATCAATAACACGCCCCGGGGGCGAACATGTCGGCCATGTTTCGGAGCAGCAGCAGCAGTACAACACCAGCAGCAATAATAATAACCATGTTAATGAGCTCAAGGGAAAAGGTCAAGGCTAAACAAAAGAATTCCTCCTTATAAATATTGAAGTGCGATTAACATTAGCAGTCCTAATTAAGCCATCAGTCTTTGCCCCGTGAAAAGGCCTTTGATTAGTCGGCACTCAGGACGCTGCTCTCCGCTGAAGAGCGACTCTGCAGGGCCTGATGGGAAAGATATGGAGGAGAGGGTGTGTGTGGGCTGGGGGAAGGGATGTGTGTTGGAATAATTTATATATAAACGGTGGTAAATGAACTTCAATGAGTGAACCGAACCTTCCTCTAAGTTATGAAGACATAAACTTGGATATATGCAAATGTCATCCAAATAATGAGAGGAAATGGGATATTCATCAAGGGTGTCATTATTTCACAGTTTGTATTGTTGTTGTTGTTGTTTATTTTTTTTTTTTTGTTGGACTCACGGTCACTTTAAGATTTATCTATCCTATGTATCAATTTTTAATCCTGCTGTAATCTCTTTGCATACTTAAACTATGTAAAAGTATATACAATTACATAATAGACAAAAATATTCTGTACTTTAACTTATTATGTTTATGAATTATGTTTCCAAGCAGTTAACCCTTTATTGTACATTGGGATCGATAAAGATGTAACTGTTCTTAAAGCACTTTTTGGTGCCATAAAAAAGATTTGAGGAATAAATGTTTTTACAATATACATGTGTAAGTTATTCCTATAATAATTCACACTTTCTGAAAGACAGGTCGTTAATTTTTGTAGATATAGTAAGTCTAATACCTGTTCCAGTATGATGCAGGGTAAAATGTCTTACCTCAGAATACCTGCCAAACTGCTCAGCACTGCACACTCAGACCTTTAATTTAGCATCATGTAAACAGATGTTAGTCTGTGGACATCACAGAGCACAGTGGTTAGCAAGGCCACAAGCAGCATGAAGGTTCACAGATCAAATACTCACCCCAGGTAGACTCCTCCAGGTGGAGTGTGTATCTTTATGGAGAGGTTTAGATTTCTACTTACTGTCCCATGGAGAGGTGACTACTTGTCCTGCATGTTTCGACACTCAAAATGTGACAGAAAAGACTCCCCCCATAGGTCTGAACTTTTAAAAGTGGAACAAGCAGCTTCTTATGAAACTGACTGAGATTCAAGTATGGTTTTCTTTCTCGCTTTAACATCACTAAAGCCTGAAAAACAAACCTTGTAGAAATAAATAAAATACTGCCGAAAACAGGTTAATATTATGTGTTAATATGAAAGAGCATTTGACAAAATAGAAACTGTAAAGTACTATACCAAAGCAGACAGTGTGTGTGGTTGTGTAATATTGTGTTGCTTCTTTTTCCTAATTTATCAAGTAAAATCATCCTAGAAGTAAAAGGAAATACGTCATCACTACAATTCAGGTCACATTTCCATTGTACATTCATGTGTTGTTGCTGTTGTTTTTGCTTAATGTAGGTTCCGAGTATACAGAAGAACACACTAAAATGGGACCACTACACATTTTATATAGTACACAAATGCACATACACAAAAACAATCAATACAGCCTTGAAGATAAATGCTTAGTACAACACTCCTAAGAAGTCCTGCAGACTGACTGAGTGTTGTCAATGTGTTCTTGTCCCCTGGGTTGTAAGCAGATGTTTGAGACCGTGTATTAGTGTGTGTGTGTTCACTGATGATAACTCCATGATGTCACTGTCCCAGTATGGCCCAGTCACAGACATCAGATGGAGATAATCATGTTTGAGTGTGTGTCTGTATTGCAAATGCCTTGAGGCTACTTATCCAAGCGTTGGGGACAATAAGGTCTCGTACACAATATGCATCACAGTGCCCCTGTGCTTGTGTGTGTGTGTGTGTGTGTGTGTGTGTGTGTGTGTGTGTGTGTGTGTGTGTGTGTGTGTGTGTGTGCTTTAATTTGAACCAAGTCCTGTTTGCCTTTTAGCTTTTAATAATAAATAACAGTTGTGTGTCTCTGTATTCACCTTCCTTCAGTACATTTTTTTTTCTATTTGCGAGTGAACGTTTCTGTACAGAAATGTTCACATGACTTTGAAAAGGCTGCTATAAAGTACGAGTGTGCATGTGCAGGTCTCAGAAGGGACAACATGAGCTGTGCACTGTAAACAAATGGAGCCTGGTCACATGAATGCGCTGGACTTGAAGAACAAATTAACAACAAAATCACTCAAGGCTCCAGCAGCACATCCTGCCGCAGGAAAGCCACAGCACCAGCTGTAAGTGTAAAGTCGTTTAAATCCTCTTCTGAAGGATGAGAAAACATTTCTTTTTTTTTTTCTTTTACAGTTGTGGGGATTAGTTTTAACTGGCTCCTCGCAGGTCACAGCTATACAGGCTTATGCAGGGCCATGTAACAGGTTTAGTAGCCATTGGATTATAACAGAGTCTATGCTGCTTTAACATGTAGCGAGTGTCTAACCTTCATGTGTGGAACTTCTTTCTTCTGGATGTCTTGGTTATAGGCCTGGTGCTAATCCCGTCTGCATCAGCCAACAAAGCGAAAGTGCGTTTCTTACTTTGAATAAATGGGCGAAAAAATGTAAGCAAAACATTCCAGTGATGTAGGAAGGTCCTGAGCTTTGATTTGTATCACTTTGATGACAACAATCCTCATGGTTTACAGTTCACCATGCCACCATGGTATAACAATGGATGGTGTCGTAGAGTACGTGTAGTGATCCAATTAGAAATACTAAACATAACTTTTATAAAGTCAGGTTCTATGATATTGTTACCTACATCATGGAAAAAACAATATATTTAAATACAAAACAAAAGACTGTGAGTGACACGATGCAGCTAAATAATTGCAAATGGAAAATACTACCAAAAAAGAAAAACAGAACTAATTAACTAGGAACTCCGTAACTGGAAAATCCAAAGACAGAGCTGTTGTCACATCACAGCACAAAAACAATTTGATCACTTTCCCCAGAGGAAAAAAATGAAAATTTTCTTGCCTTAAAAAGGACGAGATGTCAAACAAAATGTCAAAGTAAACTTTCATTTTCAGTGATGGAGATGTCCTCGTTTGCAAATTACAGTCTTACTGTTGTTCTGATTCCAGTCCTCCAGTGTGCCAGTTTTTTTTAAGTTGAACAGCCCAGAGAACAGCGAGAGAGAGATTAGTTGCAATATGTTGAGTGTTTTTACTCTGAACAAGAGCGACACACTTAACACCTGCAATCTGTTACTTTCCTCACACAGTAACTTTAGTCTTCAGAACTTTTAGTTTGCCTGTGGGAAGTTATTGCAGCGTAGAATAAACGATATGATTGACTGAACACGGCATGGAAATGAATTATGCTAAATGTAAAAAAGACTAAGAGCCTCATAAACAAGGAATGCAGAGGCTATAGATTACTTTTGCTGTAGAAAATAGTACCATTGCTGAAAGTTTGTGGATGTGGATGTGAGTGAGAGTGTGTAGTGTGTGTTCATGGCCTTCAAGGTCATCCTCCTCTCCTGCTGGTTCTACTGTCTCCTCAGCAGGGCAGCTCAGGGCCTCATTACAGCTCACTTTATCTCCGGAGGGAAACTGAGATTCAAAGTCAAGCTCTGCCACTGTCTCCATTCATACACACACATACACCTATACATGCACAGCCATCTATCACACCACTGTATCCACCATCTAATATGTTTGACAGTGAGTCTTTGTCTTCATGTCCTTCCTTTGGATTGTATTCCTTCACTAATTTGAAATAGTTATTTTTAATCATTTTAAACCAGCTCCGTTACCTCCTTACTCTCCACCTACAGGCCCGCATAGTTAAACGTTCTAAATGTTAAAAGTCAGGGTCATTATTACGAAGCATGACACAATCATGCATTTACGCCTAATATTATTTAGGCTGTGATAATTAATTTCTGATTGTATTCTCGACCTCTCAAATTATTCATGTCATTTACCCAGAGTTGCAAAGCACATAAACAAACAATGAGGCTTAAATTACGGCACCTCATTAATGTGGGCAATGGCAGCAAGGCATTGTGTCCGTGGCTTAAGGCACCTGTACAGCCCAGTTTAATAATAATACTAACTATAACTTTATTTTAAAACACTCGTAAACAAAATATATTGACATACAGGTAAAGTAAAGAGACATGATTGACTAGCTTAGATATTGAGCAACTACAAAAGTAAAGTGAAAAAAAATGGCCAGTTTTGCAGAGCGGTGCCAGCAGCTTCCAGTTTCAAGTCTATTTGCTAAGCTAGCTGAGATAACCAGCTACTGCCTGTCGTGTTTTATGCACAAATGTGACAGTGGTATGATCTACTCATTGGCAGCCAATGGGGATCAATCCCAAAACTGTTTCTTTAAAGTCCACGCATGTGTTATTGCATACAGCTTAGCAAACATAAACTACAGCAAACCTGCATTAGCTTAAAGGGATACTTCACCCATTTGCATGAAGCTTTGTATCATTAGAAACATGGTAGTAGTGTTGAATGGTCGTGAATCCAGCCCTCATTTTGCCCTGAGATGAGAAAAATGTGTTTTTCTTTGCTTGAAAGTTTTCTTCATGTGATGCAAAAATGTTTGCATCACATGAAGAAAACTTTCAAGACTCAGTCCAGTGGAACTTTCTTTACCACTGAGCCACTCTGCTTCAATAAAGTGTTCACATGATCAAAATGTCAGTCCCCCCCCCCCCCAAAAAAAAGGGAAGGTAGCAGCACTTTCTAACACACAGCCACTAACTCACTCGCCCAGCAGCACAAGTTCTAGCTGGAATGAAACAGACGTTTTATGGTGCCAAGCAGACAGGCAGTAGCACAGACGGAGAGAGAAAGGAGAGAGAATAGGTGCAGACTAAAACAAAAAAGTGCAAATAAATAACAGCACGGGAGAATAGCGGAGGGGAGTGTGAGGGAGATATAAATTGTAGCAGGGTGCAGGGCTGCAGGGAGGCCGAGCAGCTGATGAATAGAGCCATCAGCCTAAGCAGAGGCTACAGAGCAGCCTGCCATCTGCCTGCCCATTACTAGAATAGAGTGTATGACAGTCTACTCTCGTCTGCAGGCCCCACTGGCGATCAAGAAAATGTATTTTTTGTGCGTGTGGTTACTTCTTTCTCAAGTCCAAAAAGAAAGAGGTGTCCTTTACCACGTTGTCTTTGTGGCTTCTGTTGTGTCTTTAATTTGTGTGGGTGAATGCATTTGTCAAGCGCTTGTGTCTATTTGAAGCATATTGTGCGAAAGTGTGCATGTGTGTGTGGGAGGAAAGGGTGTCCCTCAGAGAAGAGTTATAGCAGCGTGGCAGACGCTTCACACCTCATTGGCAAGCGAGGAGAGCCAATCACAGCCAACAGATCCGCCCCTCAGGCTGGCTCAGTATCCTTGATGAGTTAGAGAGCGAAGCGAAGAATGAAAGAAAGAAAGTTTAAAAAAAAAAAAAAAAAAAAAAAAAAGTACGAAATGGAGCAGAAGGAGAGTGAAGCAGAACAAAAGAACAAAAAAGGGAGTCAATGCAAACTCAAGAATGGGGATAGACTGTGCGAAGATGCAGTAAAAAGCACAAAGAAGCACAGACGGAGAAGAAAACTTGAGAGTGAAAAGCTAGTTTTTTTTCTTCAGAGGTCATCAAGTGTGATGAGTCTTCATGGCAGAAGATGATTTTTTTTGTATTGCAGAGTTGAGTACAATCAGCATCTTATTTTTTTTTTTTTAAGAAATAGGCAATATATGACTAAACATTTGTATAAGCATGGAAATGACTTCACTGAAATTAAATTGCAGCTTTACCCTAATCACTTTATGCAGTCCACTCAGGGAAACGGTATCTGTGGCAGTCACAAAGTTTGACTGCAGTTTAAACAGAGACAGATGGTACAGAGCACTTACACAGAGACAGAAGAAGCCATACAGACAGCAGCAGATATAAATAACGGTCAGAGTAGCTAACTCTTTTAGCACAGTTTTTAAAGCTTGCTGCAGGCGGTTAGATTGCAAATGTGCACGCTTGGGCCTTCCATGTCATTTGTTTTACTATGGACACACTATGTTGTTGATGTGTCAATCCAAGTTTTATAACATTTGCCATAGTTGTTGAGCGCTTTACACAAAAAGGCTGTAAAAAGGTTACAGAAGCCATGTATTCTTTAAAGCGGGTACACATGCCAAGTCATGACCGTGCTAGAAGATTCAGCACAAGAGAAACAATCGCATCGAATAAAGAACTTTATTCATCATCTTAGTTTGACTTCATACTGACTGTACTTTGGTATTTTCACAATTCAGTCGTCATTTCTTATTTGACTGGAAATAAGATTTGCCCCAGAAGATAGCTCAAATTAAGATCTGATCTTTCACTGCAAGACGTTTTCAATTTCTTTTAATGGGTAACGGTTGGGAAAGCAGATATACTGGAATCATCATCGTCTCTGTTTATTTAATCCTGTCCCTTACATAAAAGAAAAAAGAAAAAAACGAATTCACCTTGACATGACTTACCTTTAACTCTATTTCCAAAGATGTCCTCGTCATCGTGCACCCGCTTCATCACCTCAACCCCCTTCAGCCCACGACCTCTGGGACCCTTTAAACTGCATTCTGTCTCTTCGCAACTTCACCTCAGGATTTGTCAGCAGCATGCCACTCAGCTCAAGGGCATCTCTCAATGTAAAAGTTTTTTTTCTCCGCCATTTAGCTCTGTCCCTTTGGAACACTTATTCCTGTATTTGTAAAGAAAATAATCTTGTGTTACATCAAATTCTCATTACTTCTACCATCTGATAAATGGCAGATTTCAACAGTTCAGAAAGCGTGCATCTACATTTTTGCTAATTTAGCATAATACCAGACTACATTATAACCTTACCTAGAAAACCCTTTTTAAACTCCGTTTTGACTGAATGAAGTATTAAATGCATTCATAACTTTCTCTTTATAAGGATTTGAGGTAGTGTAAGATGCTTAAAAAAAAGGAAAGGTGAGCCCCATGCTTTTGTTTCATGGTTCTCTAATCATCTTCTAATTACATTAGAAGTGATTCAATCTCATTACAGACAGAACACACTGTTAAATCACTTAACCTGGCCTGCTTTGCAATGGGTCAGAGAGACGAAGTTCATCAGGAAAAAAAAAAGGGGTGAAAAATGTTGTTGGTCTGCTCTATAGCAAAACACCTGCCATGAACTCTAATACCCATTATCCCCAACCTTTAGACCCCCCCCCCCCCCCCAACCCACACACGCTCTAATAGAATTCAACCCCTCACCCCTTCTTGACTCCAAAAGTCAAAAAGCAAAAGGACAGCTGACTGACACGCGGAGGGGGATTAGTCACAATGAATCACATGCTTGCACGCACACAAACACACACGCTTGCCCTCCCTCCACAGAACGCAGACCAAAAAAACCCATCTCCTCCTGATACAGTCTACTGTGCCATCATCTGACTCTGCATCAAACCCAGACAGTGTCCCCTCTGACGTCGCCTCACATTCACAACATACACATTGTATGGATGGCTGCATTACTCCTACACACACACACACACGCACGCACGGAGTGTGTGTCTATCTAGTTAAACCCAACCCAGAGTCTGGCAGAGTGCAGACAGCGTAGAGAAGCCATCTCCTCTAAAGAAACATTAGCCTTGGAGACTGAGCAGAAAAGAAACACACTTCAGGAAGGAAGTAGAGGAAGACAAAAAGAGGAGAAAGTTGATGAGTAACAATGGTGATGTAATGATAAATGAAAGATAAAGACATTGAGAGAAAGCTGGATTACAAACCTGAACATCTGGGAAGAATATTTCCCCTATGCTCCCGTCTCCCTCTCTTGGGCTCGTTCATTCCGTTTAGCAAAATGTCGTCGTGACAAAGCAGGAGCCGCGTATCCATCAAACATGTACAATGTGTGCTGTAATTAGCATAAAACACACACACACATACACAGAGACACAAAGCCCACTGACTATTTATGGAGAAAAAAAAAAGTTCAACAACAGCTCCTGCATGGCTTCGTCTTTTATTTCCTCTGATTACACGTTGTCACAAGTGTTGGTCTGGATGAATGCTCGACATGCAGAACGATTTTTACATTATTAAACAGAAAGCTAACTCACACAAAGAGATGCAAAGAAGAAACAGATGCTAACACGTGTACATGATAGTGAATAATTGACCGGGAATCCATGATTTATTGGTGAGAAAATAGGACTAACTTATCTGAAAAAATAGACTTGTAAGGTGTTGGAGAGAGGATTGGTCTGTGACAGAGGCGTCGATCTGGATCGTGCTGATGTTCTTTTTGCCCGCCTAGCTCTGGCCTGCTGGGTTCTGTCGTTCAATGCTGTCTGTCCTAAATGGATGACGTAGTCACTGCTTCCCTACCGACTCACAGGAGATAAACAAAAGGTTTAAGAGGAGAGGGAGGGAAAACAAGAAACAAGGGTGTCTACGTCTCTCTCTGAGGGTGCTGTGTTCGGTGCCTCTAGTCTGGTGCTGGTTCTCCACAGGGGGGTTTTGAGGGTTTGTGTCTTGGTGCTGACTCATTCCTCACTTCCTCCACTCTGGTTTGTTCTGTCTGTCAGTCGGTCGATAATAAGTAATCCCACACCATAAACTCTTCGTTGTGCTGTCTTTCTTCCACTCTCCTTTCTTTAACCGCCAGTCCTCAGCTTGTTCTGCAGTCAAAAACAGACAAAAAGTGCATGAGAGGAACAGAATGGTAAATACAAAAAATAATAGACAGAGAAAGAGGAAAAAAAAACAGAGAGAGAGAGCGAGACAGGCCTGAGAGCAATAAAAAAAAAAAAAAGAGGAAAGGAGGATGGAGAGAGTGGGGAGAAGTAGAGAAAAGACCGGAGGGCAGTGGATTCCATGTTAGCGATAAGTGCAGCCACAAATCCCCAGCACTCTCTGTCAATAAGCATTTGAACTGGGCCGCTGAAGAAAGCTGCCCAAGAGGAGAGGAGGGACAGGGGGGGAAGAAAAAAAAAAAACAAAAGGGGAAAGAAACAAGGGACACAAGTGAAGGGGACTGGGAGACAGAAAGCAGGGAAGAAAGATATCTGATTTTGTCACTGACCATCTGGTGTTTGAGAAAAATTGTGCATCATTTCAGTAAAAGGTCATTTCTGTTGGAAGCTGATTCTGTAGAGTCCAGATTAAAACAAGGAGCAGACTTTAGAGAGATCACTTAAAGGATACTGCGTATCTGCACTTCGGCCTTATTTTGGAAGTTTCGTCTTTAATTATGACAAAGTCTGTTGCAGCTTTTTAAAGTGTGCACACATGCACACTACAGGATGTTTATTGTGACTGTTTTATTTTTTTTCTTCATATACAAAGTGACTTCGATATGATGGTGGAACAGTTGACTTCTGTTACATCTGCTTTGTAATCTCATTTCAGCCGCGCAACTTCTTCTCTCTCCAAACTGAATCTGAAGCATCAGTTCAGGATATCTGCCTTTAAAGATGACAACAGGATTAAACACTTTGAGTTTTGGTTTCGTGGACTGATTGTAAATGAAACGTTCATGAAAAACCTCTCAGGTAACATCATATAAATCGGGCTGTGATTTCATTTTGTTTGAGTTTAGAAAATGCATTTTGTTTAAAACCTCTGTTTATATGAAATATGTTTTCACATCACTGTATGCGATAATTGATCTGAGAACCAAAAAGGAACACTTACAGATGTCTGGATGACACACTAAACCGTTCAAAATGCTTTTTTATGTGCTGTCAATATTCTGCGAGGTTAAAGTAGCTCAGTGAGCCAGCTTCTCTCGTCTTTCCATCCTTGCCAACTTCACACCTACTGAAACCACAAACAGCGATCCAGCTTAGCCCCTTTGAGAGTAAAAAGGAGACGGAGGGGTCAGTCTAAAAATGAAGAGGAGAAGGAAAAAGATAGGAAGCGAGAGGCGTTCATGCGACGAGAATATGGAATGAGGATGCAGGCGATGGATGGAGAGATTGGCCGGCTTGATAAACTCTTCTTTTTTTTTTTATAGAGGGAGAGAAAGGGGAAAAAAAAAAGAAAGACTTTATCTGTCCTTCGACTGCCTCTTCCTCACAGTTTGCTATCTTAAGTGCTGAATGCATTAGGAATGTGACGAGGGATGAAGGGATAGTGGATGGAGGGAGTGAGGAAGGGCCGATGGCGGAGCACAGAGGGCACAAAAGAGATCGAGATTGGGTCTAAATGTTATCACTGACTGTGGCGATAACACGCTAATTATCAGTGACAAAGGCCTGGATGTCTTGGCTGAATCCAGTTGAGGGGTCAATATTATTTAACTGAGATTTGGGGGGATTTTTATCCTCCAAGAGATGCCATCTCAGACTTCTCTATCTCACCATGGTGCTCGGATTTTTTTCCCCCGTCGACTTTAAGATTCGAAGGGGAAGGACAAAGAAGGGGATTTGGCTGTTTGTAAACTGCTATCAAGTGTGTTTTCTCCAGAAAGGGCGAGGAGATGAGAGACGGGTTTTAGAGGTCACGGTTGGATTTCCTGACCTCCAGATGTCAAAGTCACGTCCTTTAACATTTGTTCTCCCTGCTGTGCTCTGATAAAACTGTGTAAACATCCTAATCGTGAAGCTCCATCGGCACACATCAATCCAACTTTATCCCTTTGTTTCTTTTTGTCTGCTAAATTCTACATATTATTCCTTTAAAGCCTTATCACAAAACTGTTTTTCTTGTTGCACTTAATGACTTTAAAAGTCAGTCTCACACGGATAAGGCACAGAAAAACAGGAGTGTGTGTTGTGATTGCCGCAGGGTGATAAACACGAGCGGATTACCATATCATCTCAGGCTTGCTTCTAAACAATTTACAACATCATAACAGCATCCGGACGGTGAACGCACGGTTTCTGCATTCTGACGAGACTACAGGTATCTCTCTCTAAAACACACACCCACACATACACAATGAATAAAACATTGTGCAATTTACATGATGTATAGCTTAAACATCTGCCAGCATCTGACTTTCAGATCTAATATTAATACCCACCCGAGACATAAAACTCAGTTTCCTTCATTTCCGGAAAAAACAATGTAAGAAAAATCGAATTGAAAAAGGCCCATAAATGTAAATTAAGACTTGTTGGGGGGCGATGGATGTTACATACCTCAAAGCGAGAGATGGGGAATCAAGTTAATATCAACCTGAGTGACATTACTATTACAATATAGTGCTTGACCTGGAGAGAAAGAGGGCAAGAAAACATTTACACTTTGCAATGAAAGCTCCGGGGGGAAGACGGTATCCAACTAGCAGCGGCGACTCTTTTGGTCTTATTACATTAAAACACACACACGGAGACAGCCGGGGAGAACGCCGGTGTCAGCAGGTATTATGGAAATAGATTGTAAGGTTTAAACTGCCTATTTAGAGTTAGCTTTATTCAGGCGCCAGTGGCTCAGTGGAAATTATATTCTCCTGTCTAAAAGCAAGGAGCTGGCGCATGTAAATGGATGCCAGTGTGTATACTTTATTAATTCATTTATACATTTTAAAAGGGAATGGCTGCTCTACATTTGCTGCCATACACATCTATAAAACCATGACTCAAGCTATCACACTACTTTATAAGACACATCAATTGAACTGAAAGCTACACTAAAAGATTAAAAGCCACTTTAACTTACAAATCATCTGTCCATGACCTTGCATGTATGTACTTTTGATTCTTTGCAGAGGGGGGGGAAAAAAAGAAGATTATTTTTCAAGTTTTTTGATGCATTTTGTTTTAAGTATTTTCCTCACGTTGGTTGCACGCTCTGTATTCCTCCATTCATTTCACTTGACAAGCATAGACACAGAAAACATTCATATGCAGAAAAGATGCAAGCGACAGGTGTAGCAAATGATGCCCGAATGAGACATGAAGAGTGACTAAATGCGCACCTGTTTTGCGTTGTTGACACACTTCAGGTAGAGAGCTGCAATGTTGGAGCAGTTGAGGGTTTTTCCGACGTTGTCTCTGTAGCATGCCAGGATCTGGCCCTGCAGTTCTGAGCACACCGGATACATCTCGTACTGCCTGCGAGAGCAAGAAGGGGGGAGAAATAGTGTGAAAATGGTGCAAGAACAGAGGTGAGGATAAGTGTTAAGTAAATGTGAAAGAAGTGTTAAGAGGTTAATGTGTGACTGGGAAAAGAGTAGCAAATGGTCAAAATGGACATACATCAGGGAAACATTGGGAAATGAAGATTACAATGCTTTGACATTAACATAGTGTTAGGGGCGGCTGTGGCTCATTTGGTAGAGTCGCCTTTAAACCGGAAGGTTGGGGGTTCGATCCCCAGCTCCTGCAGAAACATGTCCGATGTGTCCTTGGCCACAATGCTTAAGTATGCATGTGTATGAATGGGATGAGTTACTTCTGATCACTTTACACAGCAGCCTCTTCCATCAGGGTGGGAAATGTGTAGGTGTGGCCTGTGGTGCAAAATCACTTTGAGTTGCCAGAGGACTAGAAAAGTGCTACATAAGCTCAAGTTCATTGACCATTTTCATTTGAATAATAGGATTAAGGAAATGAACAAACGATACTTTTCTTCATACATTTTTACGTTCAATATATTTTCAATGCCAACAAATGTAATAGTCTGTATAGTGTCAGAAAAATATGCATGTAAAAAGCTCATCATAGTTACTCTGAGTGAAATACTGGACCAGAAATTCTTACACAACTTATCTTCAAAAGTAAATCAGGAAAACAGTACATTTGACATGTGTATTAAGGATGAACTGTTACACCTCTTAACTAGAAATAAAACCCAAAAGGGCTAAAGACATACTGCTGGATGGAAACGTAAGCAGAACCATCATCACATGATCCACTAGTCATCATAAAAGCCAAATAGGAAACTGTAGTCAGTAGAAACCCTTCTCAGAGTTGACACAAGTTACTCTTCACCAAAACACCAAACCGTGACCACATCCCTCCCTCCTGTTTTAGCTTCCTTTCATTGGCTCCCAGAGATTTCAGGATTTATTTGAAGGGGACTTATGAATCACACTCTGGACTTGCACCCAAATACATTTCTGATGTGCTCACTCTATTCAGGCCCAGTCGTAACATGAGGTCCTCAGCCAAGGCTCTGCTAGCCAATCCACAATCAAAGCTGAGGTGTCTGTCAGGGTCCCCTCCCTATGGAACTCCTCTCTGAGGAGGTCCGATTGGCAAGCTCTTTATCCTGTTCTAAAAATACCTTTTTGTAGATGTCCTTTCAAAGAAGGTGTAATTTGGGTTATTTAAATCCCCTGGATGATGCTTTAATTCCAAATTCAGGACGCATCAAAAGGGATGTTTATTATCGTTTTATTGTTTTTCCTCTGATAGTTTAAATCTTTCATTTTTTTGAACGTTTTAATCTTTTATTCTTTGGTGGTTTTATTCTACTTTGTATCTTTGGGGGCTTTCATGTTTTATCTTTTTTGAATTTTCTTTTTATTTCTACCACTTAAGGCTCTCGTGTTGTATATTCCCGCACGTTTTCATTTTTACATTTTTAATCATCGTCTTCCTCAAATGTATTTTATTCTTTTTATTTATGAACATTTTCTAAATGTTATAGTTCTGATTGTTGTTCTCTATAAATACAGTCATTCAAATCCACAACACAGTATGCTGCGTCTGCTGAGAAGAGAAGGTTCACGGTCAATCCAGCCACAGAAATCTCTTGTGATGACGGTACCAATGTGTTCATTACAACATATCGACAAAGGCCAGAGGGCACTCTGAAAACAGACAATAAGAAGTGTCACATATAGAGCCCAATATTGAATCTATATCCTTAAAAGGGAGATCCATCAGAGCCATGGGACTGCATTGGAGGGAAGCTAGCTCTGCAAATCAATGTGTAATGCAGACAAAACAAGACCACGGGAATGGTTGAATCTAGGTAAGCACAAGCGATAATGCTAACTTGCTACCACATAATGAAGATTGTGATAAAGTTAAAATGACTTGCAAGCTAAGTGTTTCCCTCCTGATCACTAAGTTCTAGTTTATTTTAAAACAAAAACAAAAGAAGCCTTCCAGAGCAGAGTATTGACCGGTCTATTGGAGTCCTAATGAATCCATCCATTGACGCAAGTAGGCGCTCTGAGAGTTATTGAGCTATTGAATTCAGGGCAGCCATCACCTTCAGCTGGTCGAACTACCTCACTGAACCTTTACAATCCAATGTGAGGTTGTGTTAATGTTCCTGGTTATTGTATACACACGGCTAACTTTACACGTCTATCATTGACACCTGCGATAAACTTAGCACAAGAAATATCCAGAGGCTAGCACTTCTAATTGTTGATGCTATGCTAACTTTAGTACATATAAGGTCGGATGTATGCAAGAGTTTGATACTTTACTCATTCTCTGAAGTGTCAGCTCTGGTGCCTCACCCAATGTTAACCGCTTTTGTCCGTCTCTTCACACACCCCATAAAAACCAATAATGATGACACATGCACATGCTATGGCTATTATGCTAATGGCGGTGTCATCGTTTTGTTCACACCAGTGCTCAGGACACTCCATCTGCCTCACTAAACGCCTTGCAGGAGTGTGAAAGAGAAAAGAGGGGTTTTTGCCCGTCAGCAACTCTGCTGATCTCAAAGGAATTTTGGGGGATGAAGCCGAGGCCCCATAGTCAGTATCAGATGTTTGATTAGCCCCCCAGAGAGAGGAATTACCCCCTCCCGTTGGATACAAGGCAGGAGACTGGTGGCACAGGTCATTAAACAGGGTGAAATGCAGCAGGAAGCTGGTGTGGTGGAGATGTGTACATATGTGCATCCCCACATGTATGTTAAAGGAAGCTGGAAAAATCTATAGTCCTTGTAAGTGCAGGTCAGTGACAATTTGTGACAACTCAAGAGAGCCTTTCAACAGCTAACGCAGCAGCGGGATTTATCAATACAGCGAGTCGTTCACCAAGCAATAAAAGTGACCAGAAAGGCCCGAACAAATGACTTCAAAAAATAAAAAAGTCCATTAAGACACCTAATTAGTTGGCTCGAGAGCTGATCATTGGAGTGTTTTTCTTTTTCTGTACAGAGACAGATGTACCAGGTCCTTGTGTGAAATCTTGTTTCAAAGCTACTCCAACTGGATGTTTATTTCAACTTCTACATTAACTGTCCAGTCACAATTCTCATCTCGCTCTCAGCAATGACTCAAACAAGCATATTTAGCAAAATGTGAAACAGAACCTTTACATTCTGGCCAATTCAGCAGTAGATTTCACTGCTCTGAGTCGAGACTGCAACATTGTGCCATTGGATATGGACGAGAATCTGCATTTGTGAATCCACTTGGGAGAGATTCAGTCATTTGCTAGCAGGCATGACAAGGCCATTGCTCTGCGTCAGGGTATTGAACGATGACAGCAGCGCGAGCAGAAATCGCTGCCATCCCTATTCCTATGGATCCTGACGCTCATTTATTACCGCCTATGGGCATCTACAGGGACGAGAGGAGCCACATACACCCACTAATTACTTTCTTAAGCGTTTGCGTTAATGCCAGGTGCATCCTGCTGATACAAACCACTGTGTTTATCACCAGTAATGGCCTCAGAGAGAGAGAGAGAGAGGAGAGAGAGAGGACAGAGCGAGGGAGAGGGAGGGAGGGGGCGGGGGGGGAATAAGGGGGCGGGGGTTAGAAATGAAAGCAGTATTTCTTGATGAGGAAGAAGACATTGGTACTCCTATTTTTGCTCACTCTGATCCTTTCTGTGGTTATGGAGGGAAGGACAGTGGTTAAGTTAATCATATAGACAATAAGACAGACACGCACACACACGCACACACACGCACGCACACACACACAGGTGACATGTTGTATCCTCTATAATCTACCATTAAGATTAACATTAAGTTCCCCACTGCAGAGCACACAGAGCTGGTAGGGAAAGACTACGGATCTCCCTCCTCTTCCTCAGATTCACATTAAGGCCACCTCCTGTCATTTTTGAAAACCAGAACAGTTTCATGCAATGTAGCTCAGT
The DNA here is from genome assembly GCF_947650265.1 of Symphodus melops. Taxonomy (NCBI): domain Eukaryota; kingdom Metazoa; phylum Chordata; class Actinopteri; order Labriformes; family Labridae; genus Symphodus; species Symphodus melops. The sequence goes on from NC_136712.1 coordinate 7,118,635, forward strand.
TACCAGACGTTAAAATGATTGACATGGCTCATGAAGAATTTAGTCAGAAAAAAAAACAAAAAAACAAAAACTTTAGAATGCCATTTTCTTACCAAAAAAAAAGAAAAGAAAAGAAAAACATTTCTCAGCTGAATAACAATGGAAATATATGTAGACTGCAGTACCCATTGTAGATAATATAAAGAGGATGCATCACAGGGTGCAAATGAGTAAATGTAGAAAAAACCACAGCTCTGATTGGTTCAGTTCATGTAACCTGAGCAAAAAAGGTATTCATAAACATTCAGGCTCGATCCCATTCCCGGAGCAAACCCCTTTTTTAAGCTTGCATCATCTTTAACAGGAAATGAGAGGGACTAAAGGGTAACCTTCGGAGGCATTGTGAACATGTTTTCAACAGGATTTGATGAGAGCCGGGAGTTTAACTTGTGATCAACAGGTCGCAACAGATTTGATGCGTGTTATCAAAAGAGAAGGAGCAGCTGACCCCGATGCTTTGGACCCCTTCTCTTTCAAATGGTTTGGATTTCACCTCTGAGCAAAAGGTGAATATAGGACACGAATAGATTTCCTTCTCACATTCTCTAAGAGGCTTAAACTTTAAAAACGTGACATAACATGTTTTTCATTTCAAATAGTATGTTGTTTTTTCTCCCATCTTCAAGATTCATCTTCAATACTCTCTCTAGGGAAATAGGCTCTCCTTATGAGACTGTGTTTTACCATCACACACACATCACTGGTCTAACACGGAGCACACACACTTTCCTTTACACAATAACAAATCATAGATCATTCTGCAAGTTATAGAAGCACCTACTGCCAATGAATGTGTATTTATTGCTCTCCTTTCTTTCTCCCTTTTGTTTACTATCTCCATCTTTCCTTTATCCCCATCCCTTAATCCCCAGAGGTTCATGGGATATTTAATAAAAAAAAAACTCCATGTGGTGGGAGACACTGACAGAAAAACAGTCAGATACAGTTGGTTCTTATTTGCTGTACGTGTGTGTGTGTGTGTGTGTCTGTGTGTGTTGGTGTGTAAACCCACAGAGACAGTAAATCTAAACAGTCATATAGGGGTCTCGCCTCATGACATCAGTAGCAGCAAAGGTCTCTATAACAGCACCTTATCAACCCCACCCCCTCTCGCCTCACACACACACACACACACACTAAACAAGTCCCTGTTGCCTTGATGCACCGATATGAATGAAAGGGAGGAGAGAGGCTGGTTTAGATATCTACATTACAGTTTCTCTGCTGTGCGTCATAAATCACAGAGTGGAGTGCGAGATATAGAGACGGGGAAAAAAAGGAGAGAAAAGAGAAGGACAGATACGAGGGAGAAGAGACGAGGGCAGAGATGAACAGTATTCATTTGTGACAGAAAGGAAAGAATAGAAGAAAAACAAAGGAGAGAAAACAATACTCCAAATTTAAAGGGGGTATCAGGAACTATTTTTTTTATCACAGCTTTTCTTTAGAATTTTGTCTCAGAACATTTTTATATACTGTTCTGTTCATTTTTTTGTTATCAATGTTCTTATTTCTGTCTGTCTGATTGTTTCTATATGAAGCACAATGGGCTTTGTTTGTTGTTGTTGTTGTAGTATATAAATAGTGTGGAGCTGAGTGGGCTGAGCAGAAAAACACTCCTGAAGTTACAAGTCTCCTTCCTTTGTAAAGTTCCCTTCAGGAGAGGAGGGGCAGGAATGACACGAGAGGGTGAACATGTCCCATTTAACATGTAATAAAGCAGAACAGATTACCTTCTCCCTCCCTCTCGCTGTCTTGTCTCCCTCCTCAAGGTGTCCCTGTATCATTTAATACAATCCCCCCTCTTTCCTGCCTCCCGCTGTTGGAGTCAGCGCGTTTCCACAGAGGGGACATATTCCTGCAGGTTTACGATTCTGACGACATCTTTAAAGAACGCATCGACTGCGAGCTGAGGGGCCGCATTGAGATCGATGTTGGGATTTTCAGACAATATGCATGTCTTATGCCAATAGACAGAGCCAGGATCAGTCAGTACATTTTTCAAACCAACATATATTGACCATAAATACCATCTGCTGTAACAATATAGAGCTGTGTGTGCTGAAATGACATTCATAGATCTCTGTTTGGGATCCAACATGCTTCAATAGTTGAGTGTGAGTCACATCTGGAAACATGTACGCTCATCTGTCATCATTTTAGATGAATTATAACCGGGAACAAAGACGTACAGATACGCACACAAGTAACAGAACATTGCCCAGCCTAACACAGCTCCATGGAGAAAGGAGTATTGATTGCACAAACTTGCTGAAGAAGACGGTTGGAAAAGTTGTCAATCCAGTTTCAGAAAGTGAATTAACAATTTTGCAGTCAAAACATTAGCTTTGAGGAAGGTTTGTCTATTCATTCCTTTTTATTACACCTCGAGTCCAATCCAATAATAGTGTCTGTTTTTTTTTTTTTTTTTTTTTTTTTTTTTTTTTTTTAAATCGGTGGGATTTATACAGCTTGTGAGCTGAAGTTAAAAGGTACCTTCAGCCAAACTTAGGAGTGTGAGAACACAGATTTTAATTGTTAAACAGCTTCTCTTTTTCCAGTTTTGTCAGCTTTAAATACTAGTTGTTTTTGTTAAGAAGAGGAGACCTCTGTTGATACTTCTGCTGCTGCAGGTACAAACCATGTATCGAAGAAACACTGAAGTAATCCTGACATAAATCATGCTAACTTTGCCTCAAACTGGACCCCCCTGACCCCCTGTGTGCACTCAATCACATTAGTTACTAGCTTTCAGGTCTGGTTTCATTTATGTGGTATGTTTGATTATGACTGACTGATTAATGTGTAGATAAATTATTAATCATGTAGGTCATTTTGAGACTCAGTTTGTAAAGTTTACAGCGTGCCATGCTAATGTTGTTGTGAAGCTCTTTACAAAGACTGGGCAGATAAAAAAAAATTAAAAGAAGAAATTCAACTGAACAAAAATGGAAAGTAAACTAAGGGTTAAATAACCAAACAATACCTGATTCCATAACTTTAAACTTTACATAAGAATCATTAAAAATGTAAATATCAGGAGACAAAAGCATGAACAAACAAATCGATTCTTGGATGTTTTCACTTTTCCCTTATTGATGCTAGTTGTGTAAAAAGTTTTTTGCAAAGTAACCCTATCCTTGAAGAAACCCTTTACCGAGTGTCACTTCACTTAATGGACTTTCATCATTCTATTATGTTCAAAAAGCACTGGAGTACGAAAAGAACGACGCCATGTTAATGCCTGATTTGATTACATTTCACACAACTTACCAGAATATATTTCCCTCACTGTCTAACTCAGTCATTTGTCAACATTGACGCACGCAACATACACAAACTGCAGCACCCAAAGTATGGATTACCCTCGCCGGCCACCAGATTGAGTTCCCAATCACCACATTGTCTATTTATCATCATTTGGGTCCACTTAGGGGTTAATAGGGTTAAGGGGTGGGTGCCGGTTCCCCCTTAAAAAGCCTTCATGTTCTCTCTAGTTAAGGCAGGCGTCAGTGCAGAGGGGGGTAAATAAATACAAATGGTCCAGTTAAGGAGAAAAATGACACACATTTCGTTCAAGCTGCTTTTTAAAAGGGGACCTGAGTGACCCCCCGCCGAGATCCATCAGCATGGGAAAGAGATTCGATGAGAGAGCAAGAGAGAGACAGAATCAAGAAAGTGTAACGGAGAAAAGACTGCAAAATAATAAAGAGTGAGAGAGTGAGGCAATAAGCGAGTGAGCGGAAAACACACAACAGAAAGAGAGAGAGATTTAAATGAAGACAGAAAACAGTCGTTTGAGTGAGCGGCGAGGGGAGAAAAGATGGATGAATGGCTTAGAGGATGAAGAGAGGGAGTGTTTGTCCTTTTCTGACCTCTTTTTGTTTACAACCTACTATACGGGTGTAACATACTCCAAACACATTCAGGGAAGGGTCACCTCCAAATTATGAAATTAGATTCTACTACTTCATTTTTTGTTTTATTTGTCTGTGTTGAAGTCGTTGTTTGTTCCTTAAAGCTCCTGTGAAGAACTAAGGCTTTTTATGCAGCGTCGTGCCTATCACTTTATCTGGCACCTACCACGCCACATCACTTTTAGTCATTATAATAGTAAAATAGAAATAATCAATATTGTTGTCGAAGGTCTCTTTTTAATTTGTAAGTCATATCGAGGCATCAATAATCCTTTCAGTCTGTTTGTTAACCAGTAAAAATCTCCTCACAGGAGCTTTAATATAAATGTTTCAGCACTGCAGTGTAGACTCCGACTCCCTTAAAAAAAGACATGTACATGAGTAACGGATAAAAAGGAGTTAATCCAAAACATTCAGTGACACTGCTTTGAGAAGGGTAAACGTACATTATTTTCTGCATAGCATAAAAATACAACCTATCACTTCTTTTCTTCCCCACCACTCACTTCCCTTCGGCATCTACTATATGAGAAAAAAAACTAAAAAAAAACTCCTAACAATGCAGAAAAGCAATAAAAGCTATGAGTGGATTTCCTATCCGTAAAAGGTGTGTGTGTGTGTGCGTGTGTGTTTGGGTCCCTGTGTGCGCCCACGCAGGTCCCTAGAAATGTGTGCCTTTCACAGCCGGCACAGCGAAGCTCTTAAGGCCAAGAGAAGAGCTTTTAAAGCAGTTATTGACTTCTGTCTCCTCTGCTGACCACCATCTTGTCCCTGTGCCCTGGTTGCCTAGCTACAGAACCGTGGTTCAGCCTCACCTGACAGCCGGGTCAAAGCGCTGCCCGCCAATGACTACTTCAAATGAAAACTTCAACTTTTGCAGTAACTTTCCAGCTAAATTAGCTCCTGTCATTTTACAAATAATTACACGAGCTTGGCTCAATTAAACATCAATAAATCATTACTCCATTAATTTTTTGAAAACTGATATCATATCCTTCAACAAACACAAGCTCTGCCAAGAAGTGGAAAGCTTTTAATTGCCTGTGAAGCTGATTTGCATTTTGTAACAGCAGGTGGATTTTGTCGGAAACCTGCAGGATTTCTACCGCCTTATTTATTGACTTCAGAAATGTCAAAGATAAAACAAATTCACAACGCAATCGGCCTGCAACGCTTTGTTGCAGGGCTATGTGAGGTATTGCATTCAGTTGCACTGGATTTCTTGATTTTGTGTCCAAAATGTCATGACAAGAAATGTTCTGAGGAAATTTTGTATTACACCTAACGTCATGGTGATTAACTTGACTTTAATCTACGATAGATAAACCACAGATCCTAATTTGATAACGAGTATTTTACCCTGGAGTTTGCCTCAGGTAATATTAGTTTGCGTTTTTTTGTTTAAATGCTGAACTGAGAACTAATGCAGCAACTCCATTAAATAAGTTTAGCAGGAATTTAAAAGCTGTACATACATAAATAAGTAGATTACAGTAAGTAGAGAGTGTGCTCTCTTCTTTCTCCCACATGAGAGGATGAAGACAGACTGTCAGGCCGTGCTCTCTTGACCGAGAAAGTCGAGCGTGCCGGTGTTATGAAGGAAAACAACAAGTCATTTACATTCAACAAGTTTTGCTCCACGCCTCCTCATTGCACCGTTTGCGTGTATGTGTGGAGGGACAAAGCGAGGACTGTTGCTGCTGGTTATTTTTTCCAACCGGATCAAATTAAAGAAAAAGCAGATTTATTGTAAAGAGCTTAAAAAAAGGGAAAAAAAAGAAAAAAAAATTAAAAAAAGGAAAAGAAGAAGAAAAAGTAGAAAAAAATAAACTGTCAAGTGGATTTAATGTGCAGCTGGAGGGAGGAGAGGAGTGACAGCAAAGTGGCAGACTAAAATGAGATTTCATTCTCTGACATGGCTGACTGTGTAGAGAAGAAACCAGAAACATAAGGAGTGTGAAATGTTTGGCTTTTTCTGATTTCGTAATAAATCTAACCACAGAGGTGGAACGCTTAAAGGATTCCAAGTTTTTGAAACCTGAGAAGGAGAAAGGAGTTACAAAGACGATGGTGTCACTCTGCGTTAAACGGACCGAGCCTTTCGCTATCATAAGACGTCTCAGTCCCGTCTTAATTCCGCGGGGACCCTGGCCAAACGGGGACAGTGACCAGCTTCAACAAAGACACTCAAAGCCGCACCAAAGGTTAGCGGTGACAGGAGGCTTAGGACCACGCTCCGTCCTTTCATTCCCCATTCCATCTTTTTTCGCATAATCTCACATCTATCATTTTCCTCCACGCCTGTCAGTTTGAAACTAAAGCCCCACTGGGTCACCGCAGACCGCTCGAGTCACTGCACACTCGAACACACGAGCGTTTACGTGAGCACACTTGTCTTCATATGTGTGCATGTGCACTCTCATATACATGCGGCGCAGTAAAGGTCACACCTTCAGGGCTGGACAGTGAGATAACGCATCAGGCGTTGATAAACAACTAGTGGTGGACGTGACGGGATATAAATCAGGTGCAGGGAGACGATAGCCTCGGTTCTCTTATCTACAGTGAGTGTCACAGGGAAAGTGAATAAAAGCATTTGTCCTAATATACTGTCACTAAATATACTGTATTATCTTTCACATGTTGCATACATATATGCGTTTATATGGAATGTATTTTGTGTCGTTCTTTGAGAGGAGATTTATAATTTACGGCAACAATTTTAGATATGTCTTTTTCTTACAGACAAGGCAGCATTAATTCCTCCAAAAAAAAAAATAAACATCAATTGAAAGATGCAATATAGTAACATACAAAGAGGAGATAAAAAGCCAATTGCAGTAATCTGACTTCATTCAAAATTGCACATGCATTAAAGAACGCATGTGTGTGTGTACACGTATTTAGAAAGGCGAGTTGTTTTTTGTGTGTGTGTGTGTGTGTGTGTGTGTGTGTGTGTGTGTGTGTGTGTGTGTGTGTGTGTGTGTGTGTGTGTGTGTGTGTTGTGGATGTAATCAGGTCACGGCGATGCAGGATCGTTCCGCCTGGGCGAGCGCCATCGTTCTCTGGCGGGAATACCGCAGGAGAGCGGCAGGGAACAGCTGTTACTGCACGAGTACGCAAACAACTGGCCAAACGCGCACACCTTTCCCCTCCCTTGAGTCGTTTCCTTTCACACTTTAATATATTTACTTTAACATCGCAGAGGAAAATGACCGAACTACGCTACTGAAATAAGTGGAACACATCTGTGCACACAAGGGATGAAGCCTATTTGTTTAACTTATTTGTGATATACATCGGTAGTGTATTTAAGTTCATTAGTGATAGAGCAATACTATGAGCGTATCAGGACAGACACATTCAAAGGGGAGACATTTAGAACTCAGTAATATTCAACTATCAGAATGTTTTGTCCTGATTTGATCACTTCTCCTGTTTTAAATGAAAGTGTTCGTTTAAAGCTATATAAGGGAGTTCTTAGTTGGTTATGAAACTGACTGGAAATAATACAGAGGCCTCTTTAGGACCAACAAAAGCTGACAAGACCATCAGCGTCAAGAGAGATTATTTTTATAAGGTTTTTTTGATGTCTGAAAAGGTGCTGCGGGGTAGGTGTCAACAGGCTGCTTCTGTTTAGGTTCTCCACAGCACACAAACTTGACGAGTGATACATGTGTCTGGTGGAAGACTGCAGGGTGACCTTAGGTGTTTTCAGACCAAACATTTCTGGGGACTTTTTTGAAGAAATACACTCCACTATGGCGTTCCCTTAGAGCTATCATCATGGGGATTTTTTTTTTCTGTCTGCATTCACATCGTCATGGTGCCCCGAGGGTACCTATACTGAAGCAGGAGCTAAAAAAAGTTCCTCTAATGAGGTTCAAGGACCTAAAATAGTTTATAGTTCCTGCTGAGAGTAAAAAAGGAGGAAGGTTCAAACTGTTCCTAGAACTATCAAAGAGCTCCTACAGCCCAAAAACACCTTTTATCCATCAAAAACAAAGGCACGATAACCATGAGTCTAAAAAAGTGTCAGCAGAACAGGCAGCAGTCGAAAGGCGTTTGACCTTCATGAATGGATGGGTGAATACAGATGAACGAGTTCTTACAGATATTGTGTAATAGCAGATTTAACCTGTGATACCAACTCGTCCTAATGACATATTGCAAAAACACCCAAACACATGTCTTAGCTTTTGACAGACAGCCAACTATGCTCCCACACATCTTCTTCTGCCCTATAATAAACCGTAGCCTAATATCAGCGCTAATGCTAATCAATCCCTGAAGGACTATCATTCTCTTTACTGTGGCACTGGCAAGAGCTCGAGCAGGGAAATGAAGCCATTCTAATAAGAAAGATGTCATCTCCCACACTTTATAACAGCCTCACATTAACATATCAAATGTTAATTCTATCAAGTACGGATAAGACCCTTGCTTTGCTTTTTTTCTGTTTTAATCTCAGGGGGACATTTCTTCAACTTTGAGGAAATCAAAAGCCTGCGTGAGACAAGAAAATATTTCCTTTTATTATTCAACGGAGGGCACAGATAGCATCTTATCTTGGTGGGGTCTCTGTCATAAGAGAGAGGGAGAAAGAGAGAGAGAGAGAGCGAGATCAGCATAGGGAGCTTTGAGGGATGACACACACACACAAGGTTCACAACAGATGTTGAACATAAGAAGGCACACAAACAAACACATCACACATGAACACGCACATAAATAACGATGGGCAAAGCACGCCCTGTTAAATCCAATTAACCTGCCGCTCTGACCTGCTCACTGCTTCCCGCCATTTCACACACACACACACACACACACACACACACACACACACACACACACACACACACACACACACACACACACACACACACACACACACACACACACACACACACACACACACACACACACACACACACACACACACACACACACACACACACACACACACACACACACACACACACACACACACACACTGCTAATGCACCTACTGTGTGACAATCAGCCAATCATTGCTCCCAATTCATAGACCTGAATCACATGACTACCCGCAAATTCCTTCTACGCTAGCTCTGCAGTTAGCGCTGTCATTTAGCGCTAATGTTATCCCAGTGATTTCCACCCCTCCTTTAATGTGATTTGGGAAGTCTCAGTTCTGGCTTCCACGAGTCTAGCGCTTAACCCCCGGCGGGCTGGCTAATCAGTTTCCAGCATTTCTGAGGGAGACAATGATCCCAGTGTTAGCGCTGGCTAATGACATGCTAACACAATTAGCCTAGCTTCCCTGGAGGAGATCTCAGAGTCAGGGCCCCATTCTTGCCCCACCTCCTGCAGGCTCTTCATCCACTTTCCCTACATTACTATGGAGCCTAATGGCCTTTTATTAAGAAGACAGATGGAACAGGGGTGGAGAGCGATTCTACACCTTCTTGAGTTACATATATGTTTTGGTTATATGATTCATCCATGACTGCTTAACAGTAACTTTTTTTTTTATTGCTGCAAGGTGTGGCCGTAACATGTAATTGGATCTTAGTGAGGACCATACATGATGCACTTTGTATAAAAATAGATGCTGAAAAGGGAATATGTCTTTGAGTAGAACACTATGTTTGTAGTTCCAATGAGTTATAAATGAAACAACAGAAGCAAACCTATTTTTCTGCTGCACATAGGGTTATCTAAATGTTTTAATGATGGTCTGAGAAAAGTATTGTCTTCTCTATGATAAAGCTCTTCAAACACAAATGATCCTCTTCTGTCACTGAAAAATTAAAAGAACACAAGAAAAGCCCTTTCAACTACCATCAACATGCGATCAGGCTTATCAGCAAACCACATCATCAACATCAGCCAATGGCATCAGTTAATGTGGGTCTGATTGAAAGACGAAGGTTAGGATGTGGTAAGGATAATTCAATTCTATGTTCGATGGTCCATATGGGTCACAATTCTTCAGTGACCTGCAAGGTTCAATAATTAATTACCAACTACACGTTAAAAAGGCCTTTCTTGAAATCAATATTCAAAGAACAAGGGTTAAAAAAAGATTATTCAGTTTAAGGAGGTTATTAGAAATGGGTTTAGAAAATGTTTCTGAAGTACTTCAAAAACGTCAGTGTGTCTTTACTTACCTGAACTTGGCATTCACTTGGTCAGCAGCTTTATGGTAGTTCTCAGTGGTGACCTTGTAGAACTGAGCACTCTGCAGAGAGACAGAAAGTGATCCAGTAAGGGAGAGAAATGCACAAAAATGGAGTTCAGATCTCTAATCCATGCAATTTATTCACATCTTTCTACTTTTTACGACAGAGCCTTTCAGCCAGCAGGGTATATTTAAGCAAAGTGACATTTCTTAAAAGTTCAGATATAACATCGTCCTATACGCAGTGACTGCTTAGTACTTATGGGAGGGATAATGCCAAAGCCAGTTCGAATAATTTTGCAAAATGTGACAGAAATGTTCTAAATGTAATATATATGATTTGTTTGTAGGTTGGGAGTATGTTTGTAGGTATGCAGGATAAAAAACTATGGTTTTTTACAATGCTATGCGTGCCCCATAAATATTTCCCTCCAAAGGAGGTTTCTATGGCTCAGTGGAAGTCGTCTCTCAACCTGAAGGTTGATTTCAAAGCTCCTGTGAATGTCCCTGTGAGTGAGACATTGAACCCCGGAATGCTCCAGAAAGCATATCCATCGGCGTATCAAAATGTATAAATTAGATTTGTTTTTTCTGACGGCCTGGTGTGTGAATGTGTGTGTGAAAGGGTAAATGTGACATACTGGGTAAAAGCACTTGGAGTGGTCAGAAGACAAGAAGAGTGCTGTGTACTATAAGTGCAGTCCACTTCTGCTTTTGAGAGGAGGGTTGTGGTTCTCTGCTAGAAAACGACTGCTGTAATATCACAAAGCAATCCTGTAAGGTCAGAGGGTCGCTAGTCAACAACATAAAGACCACCGGTCATAATCCCCTGGTGACCCATAACAAATGAACTGATAGCCAGAAACCCCTCCACCTGAATGACTTCCTCAAACATGGCCGTATAACCCAGCTCCTTTAAAAATTATACTACTCCAGCAAGATCTGTTTTGTCAGCCCCAAGCTGCTGTTCAGCACATTTATGACCAAATGGTGAGAGGTTGTAAAGAGTGATGGATGGCTTGATTGAGTGTTGGGTGACGTTTGATTCAGGGGGAAGATTATGCAATGTCTGTCAAATACCTCCTACAAAACAGTGCGACTTTAACCATTATAATACGCACGCTAACAATTCAGAAAAACAGAAACAGTCCCATCCAAATAATTCATCACATTTCAGAAAAAATAGAGTTCTTGAGTAATGATTTGTTGGTTGCAGTGCTTGGTTTAAGATCTCTTTGACTGTACTATGCAAACAGTAGGAATGGACCTTTAATGGACAAAAAGAGAATGGTTTAGATAAATACCTTTGTGTATAAAGAGTTGGAACATGGTTTGAGTGAAATTTCAACCAATATTGTACTTTTCAGGGTTTGCTTGCACAAATGCACACAGTGACTAATATTACATTTATTGGAAAACAAATATTTTATGTCATCTCGCAGAATTTTGGACCCACTAAAAATATGAAGAATGTAAGCCTCTTGGTCCCATCTGCCCCAACTTAACCTCCTTGCAGGGAAGATATGAATCATTGTTCAGAGAAGTTCAATGTGAAGAGACAGCGCTGTTGAAAAGATCAATAGTCCTGTGTTGGAGAGTGAAAAGAAGATGGAACATGACAAAGCTGACAAAAAGTCTGATACAGATTTGAGGCCTCTTTTCACTCTGTCATGTCGAACACTTCTAAACATCAGTATGCACGATGCAGACTGCTTTACATACACAAAAGCAATGGTTTTAGTGCTCTTTTTGCAGTATACACTTGTACAAAAATGTTTTAGGTTAAAAGCAGAGACAAAAAAAAAAAAAAAAAAAATCTAAATATACTTTTACCATTTGCTAGGACAAACGTAATATATTCATTTTGTTTCCTTCCATTACTGAGATGTCTCACGTCCAAACTGTCAAATTGAAAGGATGGATAATGATTTATAGTTTAGTCGTGTCCCATGAGTAACCCTCATTACTTCCCCTGAAATACACAGAACGCATTTCCCGACAGACTTTCATAGAAACATATCACTGGCAATCAGCGAGTATTTTTTTAAAAACCATAACATTTTGTTAAAGTGCTTTCAATTAGTCATTGTGCAGACCAAAAAAGAAAAAAAAAAAGACTTTGCCTGATGCACTAGAAACAACAATGCTTCCAATCCACTGCAGTTGTCTGTCAGGCTGACTTTGGGTTGCATGTAAAACACCGTAGAGCAGTCCAACCAAAGTTTAAGAGTTAACTTGTAAGCTCGTGCTGAATATGTGCCCTCCTGGCCTTGAATCAAGTGCTTTTCTGTGTAGACAAAGAAACTGTCAAGAGCTAAGGAAAAAGGATTTAACAGAGAAGCTTATTCACCGATAAAAAGACTAAAAAGAGATTTGGGCACTGCTAAAGAGGCAAGAATAAGACTTCTCCTGGGTGCAGAATTGAGCCATTGGAAGAGAAGAGTGCGAGTCAAAAAGGAGCTGGATTGTGGTCTGACTAGAATACCAAGTATTAGGTAATAATACCTGGCTAAATGGCAAAGCTGGCACTAATCAGCACTCTAATCCAGCAGAGAGGACAAAAAGGCCATGTGTGACAATGATTGCAGGACCACTTTCAAAACACACACACACACACAGCATGGGTACGTGTGTGGACATGCTGCCAAAAGTGTCAACACACACTCTGCTGACTGGATATAAACAGCGTCGCACAAAAAGAAGCACTCAGTCACCACCAGGCGGAGAGCAGCGTAATTTGTGTGATTACTGAGTGGTCTCCAATTGTGATTTCCAGCTGTTGCCCCGACTGATTTAAGGAGCAGCCCTGTCGCCTTTCTATCCCAGAGAAGAGCGACAACGCAGCAAAATATTACCTTTACATTTCACCAAAACCGTTTATTGATTGCCGTTAAGCCAACCTTTGCGAAGGATGGACAGAATTGTATAGCAACAAGAATCTTTGTTTTCCCCAATCTGCAATCAAGTGTCTACCACTAAACACGTTCCCTGTTTATTTCCTCTATTTACTTTCCTCCAGCTTTTGAGCTCATCTGGAGCCAAACAAAACGCTGGTGGGTGGTGTCATAGACAAATTAAGTCATTACTGCTAATGCACCGCAGCGATATGGAGAAGATAGAAGCGGCACCAAAACACAGGCTGCAAGCTCAATTTAGAGGGAGAAAGGCTCCATTTTTTAATGAATAAAACAAATAAGTCCCCGTATTGATGGTGCTTTTTTCTTATCTGCTGCAGAGCAGGTGGGCCGGAATGGGGAGAAACCCCACCGGTCCAAACTTCAGGGTCCTGCAGAGCTAGAGAAACGAGACGTCTGCGGTGGGGCTTCATGCGACTCGCTGACGCAAAGCAAAAAAAAAAAAAAAAAAAAGTCTGGTTAACTGTTGCTTCTTTTGCATTTCAACATGATTAACTCCTATTTCACGCCACAGCTAAACAGTTTGCCCAGCGGCCACCTGTAACTGTGTATAATGAAAAAAATCCTTTCACAGCTTCAACAAAAACTCAATTTTCCCAACTGAACTGTGTCACTCTCAAAAAGGAGGACAGCGATGTTGAATCAGCTTGCAATATGATGTAGATATAATATAATACACCAAATCTTTGGCATAGAAGCTTTCCAAAATTGTATCAATATTTCTGACTTCTTTTCTTTTTTTGTATTACAAACCCCGAGCCCTATCTCAGCCGACTGAAAGGTTGTCTACATGATCCTCATTGAGATCTCTATGAAGACTGAATTCAGTCTCAGACACAATAACACAACACTGCAGCATACCGTCGTTTCGTCTCTTGATTATTGTGTCTAGAGTCAGAGAGACTACACTGCTCTCTTTATGTCAGGGGAGATGTAATAAACCATCTTTGATGCTACGAAACAGCATCAGGACGAGCACAAAACAACTTTAAGGACATTTTAAACTTATCAGGAGCCGTGCTCAAGTCCACTGACAGAGAGTAAGGAGGAAAGTATTGAAAAGGGGGAGAGGGGAAGAAAGATGACAGACAGACAAAGGGAGGAGATGAAGATAGCAAGTCATAGCCAGAGAGAGAGAGATAGAAGCTATTACTGGTTTTAATGCTCTTTCCCCCTGTTTTTCTTCCTTTCACTCTGCTGTGGAACTTTGCTAAGGGATGGCAATTGCTGCAGTGATTGTCCTCCATGGGAGAGCAGAAAAATCCAATTTCATCGATATACAAGGCGAAAAAGAAAGATAGAAAAGAAAGGAGACAAATCTCTTCTGAAAAAAATGAAATGGAGGCATGCAGGAGGAAAAAAAAAAAGGCCGACCCTCAAAAAAAACGAAAAAGAAGTGATATTGTGAGACAGGCAGACGGCGTGGGAGGGCTTAGAAGAGCTGTGGTTAAAAAAAAACTAAAAAAAACATGGACAAGTTGATTGTTAAATATGAGATTGTTTTACAGCCAGGCAGGTATTGAGTGAAAATGTAATAAATATATAGATATTGTTTTTCAGGGGCTATTTGGTAGCTGTGGCCACAATGAGCGGCGGCAGCAGAGGCAGCGGTCGGAGCTGCCCGGGAGCCTGGTGATGGCCTGTCACTGAAAGCCCCTCTGATGAATGGCCATGTTGGATTGAAACAGACATGTAATATATATCAGAATTATATTCTCTCTCTGCCTCTGTCTAACATGTGTGGAAGATGCTGAGGGAATCCTGAGGTGAAAGGAGGCAGATGGGTCGAGGGTGAAGCAATGTTAATGTATTTAAACGTTGTTGTTTTTTTTCATGTACTTCCTCTGAACGTCCCTTGGACGGCTGCATTGTGATCTTTTTATCTTTGGAATGCTTAATCTGTACTAAACTGTAACTCAAGATTTTTTGATTCTAGGGATGTCAACATTTTCAAATCAAAGTATCAGTGATACTTGTACATTTGTATTTGTAGCTTCCTGTCCATTTGATATCTGATCTTTCCGTATTTCTTGGGCTACTCCATCTTGATAGGATGCCATTAAAAACAAAATGAGTTGGCTGGGCTACAGTTTGCAGAAAGAAAACAGAAAAGAAAATAGAGAATTAACAGGAAGACTAAGGGGGCTCAAGAAAAAGGAGCGTAATTAACACAGTCCAAACAAACTGCACCCCCATGGAGTCTCAAGCCGCTTGCTGCACAATTAGACAACATTCAATATGCCCACCATTGCTCCTCAGTTACACACAGGATTGCAGGCCATCACACTAAACGCTCATATGGTTCCCACTTCTGTTGTGTTTTGCCTCCACAGGCCTTGAGTCCTGATAGAATTTACAAAAAGACAGGACAGGATCTGTGCATTAACTGATAGATAAATCAGTTTGACATATCTGTAATGTAAAGGCCCTGTGCACTCTTCCCAAATATACTCTCGTTTTTTATCAAATGTTGACAATTTCACCTTCTTTGACTTTTGTCTTCACTTGTCCTTCATCCCTCACTCACATACTGCACGTCAAGTTTCCATAACTTAGTAGAATATCTTCAATTCCAGTGTGTCTGTCTTGAACTCTTCTGTGTAGTTTTTTCTGTGTAGTTTTTCACATCAGTTTCTATCTTCAATAGAGAATCTCATTCTCGTCTGTCCATCTCTCTCTCTCTCGGTCTCTCGCTCTCTCTCCCTGAGGTGTGAAGGTGATTTGTTGACACTTTGATCTGAGGAATATTGACCAGAGGCCAACATGGCTGATGGATGGCCAGTGCAAGAAGTCGATAATGGCTGTGTTAGTTGGGAGTCATCACTTCTACTATCAGCAGTCCAATTGGCTGTACAGAGACACTGTCCCAGATGTAATAATACAAGTTGAGCTGAGGACTAGAGCGAAGCTCAGCAACACAGCAGGATCTGTTTGGTTTCAGTGCAACGCCACAGCTTGCCGACGTCTCATTTTTGTTCACAATCTTGGGATTTTTTTGGAAACGCTTGACCGAGTTCTGGTTTGAAGAGTGGTTGTCTTCTTTTCTAATGATCCATATCAGCCAATGGCAGCTTTTACTCTCCCCTACCAAAACTGTATAGACGAGTGCGCTTCCAATTACTGGCAGACGTCTACTACCACTCAATACCCACTGGCTTGGCTTAACAATTCATCCTCAATGAGGGAAGGCAAACAAATGAAATCTTTCTGACAAGGAGAAATTGCCTTATGTGCAACATGAACCAAGAACTGCACAGTAGATATATTCTACAACTATTTCATTAAAGCTGTATTTTTTTATTTTTTTATTAAAGAGTTCTTCTTTAATCTTCCAAGAAACAAGGTTAGGAACAACAACAAAGAACACAATTTAAAGTGATCTCTGTTTAAATTATCAGGAAATTGCTTTTGAGCCAATGGGTCAAAGACAAAATCATGATTGAACCCTTTTGAGATCAAGGACATTTTAAGTCTTCTAAGAATAAGAACAAGAGTGCTTTTATATATTCAATGAATATCTGGAGTCACAATGGGCAAAATGTCCTGAACTGTAGACTTTAAACAAAAGTGGACACTCTTTCCCAAAATGATGGCTTCTTTTTTTAAAGCTCATTAACACTACAGGACACTGTATCCTTCCGGAGACACGTGTATAAATTGAGGAGCGTGAAGGTGTCCTTTTATTTTAACACACTTTAATGGGACATTTGACCCTGCTTTTGACCTTTGTAGGCATCTCTCACTGGGACCAGCATGGAGCTGCCAATTGAAGCTGGCTAAGCATGGCAGCTGACCCTTGTCCTCCTCCATAGGACGCGGGTTTGACAAGGACCATCAGGGTAGTGTCATATTCAGGGACACGAGGACACACACAGGGATGAAGGAGATGTAACCTTTTATCCTTCAGGCGGAGGAATTATAGAAAGAAAAAAAAAAAGATATCCAGAGAGTAAAAGAGCGGCAGAGAGACGATCATGGAGAGGCAGAGAAGAAGAGAGAGAGAGCGGTGAAAATCATGCTGGGGAAAGCACGCAGAGTTTAAGTTGGAGGATGATACCAGAAACAGTGGGGCAGAAGAATAAAGAAAAAGAAGAAATGTGACTTTACTTTGGCTCAGCCCGGTGGTGACCGAGCCCACTGTGGAGCCGTCTCGATCGTGCATACTTTGTGTGTAACCTGTGAAAAGTGTTTCTGTGTGCACAGCTGTAAGTGCATTATACATTAACAGAGTCATATTATGGAAGCCTTTCCCCAGGCAAAAACTGGTGCTGCAGTGTGTGATGTCTGTTTTTGGAAAAAAACAATGATGCAACTCGTTTGGTGACTGTTTAATGCAGCATTTAGTTTTTACTTTGTCTTCTTTTGTAAAATGGAGATTTTCTGTCCACCAGGATTTTTCTTGTTAGTTGAGATTTTTTTTGCCGCTGTTTTTCTTCTCTATTCTATATTACTTCTGTCGTTATGTGTAGAGGAACATTCTCGTTTTCTCTGGAGTGTTTTGCTTGGTAAACATCCAAACCAAAAGCTATTTTGTTGAAATAAGAAAAGATGAATGAGATTATTACCGTCTTTCTTTTTAAATGCAGGAGCCTGTAGAGTTGTACATTAATGTAACCTAGCATGACCATATATGGGCATGTTTCCCATCGGTTTATGGGAGAAAAAAAAAGTGTCTTACCCTCTCTTCCAGCCGAGCCACCTGCTCTCTGTAGAAAGCGTCCTGCCTCTTAAGGTCTGCTTCTCTGGCTTCCAGCTGCTTGGCCTAAACAAACACACACACACACACACACACACACACACACACACACACATTAAGAACATTAAGAACAAGGACACACTTTGACTTTTACATGCCTGGGCACATGTACACATTTCACCGCATACCAGAAAATACAACTTTGCATCCAAGTGTGTGAGACTGATGAAAGTGTAGCATGTACTGTACGTGTTTCTTTGTCCTGTTGTGTTCAATCTTCAGCTGAAGCACTATCAGGCCAGCAGGATAACATCAGTTCTCAGTGAGTAGGAGCACTATGGTCTGGCAGATATATTTACACAGGCTACCAATCTGCACTGACCGCCTTTCTACTTTGACCTTCACTAAATGTACGGCTGACTCTCTGGGTGATGTACAGAACAGATAAGACCTGGATGCATCTGCTCTTAAGAAAAGGGAAAAAAGGACACATGCACACTAGACCAGAGGGCCAATGTCTTCAATCAAATGGAAGCTAAACTTTTGATAATCACAGTGAAAATGGTTACCCTCTAATACAAACATACTGAAAAACATAGTAAGATACAGAGACGTACTCTAAATAGTTTGAGAACATTTTTTTAAAATAATTTTCTCTGTTTTTATAATGGCTTTGGATGAGTTGGAACTGTTTAAGTGACCGTTCATTTAAAAGACCAAAATAAATGTTTGTTTTAAAACTCACTTTTTAAGGCCGCTAAAATCATCTTATTTATATTTTGAGCGAGGGAGTTGTGAAAACGGGATTTCAAAAGACGGGATAAGTTGAATACCTGCTGAAGATAAGAAATGTCTTCGAAGCAGAAAGGATGAAAAGAACCCTTAGAAAACAGAACTGTACTGACGAGGAGACGGTAAAGACCTCTAGACTCACCTTGCGTCCCATCTCCTGAACAATGTAAGCGTTGAAAGAAAACAGGAGGAAAAAAAGACAGAGTTTTAAGGAGGCACTGATTCATCCATGAGCTTCTTTACGGTGACATTTAGGAACAGCTTTTGTATTCCGAGGCTTAGGGTGACTGGATTTCACATTGTTCTGCTTGAACCGTCACACTTCATCCCCAAAGTCTCCTCACTCCCTGGTATATATACAGATGCAATACATGTGTGGTATATATAATATATATACTTTTGTATGCATGCACACATTCACGTTACACACATTAAAACACCATACTGCAGAGGTTTGTCATATGGAAAGCAGCCCTGCAGAGAAGTCTTGAAACCTTGAAGCCTTTACTCTTTGAGCGCTATAGGAAGAAAAACACGCCGTATGGAGAAGAAAAATTGCATTACCCCATCCAATCTCGACTACACTGATAACCATCTGTGTTTGGCTACTCAATGCACTGCAGGCGGAGCGGAGTTGCTCCATGCATTGTGATGAGGAGCGGCGACGAGTGTCACTGAGGGGGCTGTCCTCCAGTTGAGTGGGGGAAGTTTCAAAGTCAAGGGGATGCTCAAAGCTTTTCCCGCTATGTGAAAGACGTGCGGACAGGCACCTGCGCACACACACACACACACACACACACTCACACACGATGTCCTCTCCAGATATGTAAAACCACTTTATCGCACTCAGAAGACCAACGCCATGAACACGTTTCTCCTCTCTCACCTGTCCTCAGCACAAGCTAGCATTAGCGAGCCTTGTTGATGCTTCAGACAATAGCCTGCAATCATGGCTAGCATGGCAGATTGACCAACAGCTCAATTTAAGACAAAGAAGAAGAAAGATGATTGGACGGAGGGGAAAAACAGACGATATTTGACGTTACGTAGTAGAGGGGTAGCAACTAAAGAGTTTGCGCGGATGGACAAAAACATTAGACACACATACGAGTGCTAGACGCTGTTGTGAAGGCACACTTCAGCCTTGTATACACACACCAGCCGGGGCAGCTGTACCCACAGAGCGGGGTCGGGAGGTAAATGCGTCGTGAAGGCGAGACTAAAGGGGTCATTAAAAGAGGAGAGATTGTGACAGAAATGTGTGCCGAGGGGATTTGATTTTTTTTTGCTCACTTTTGTGTTTGATACGTGTCTGAGTTTGTTTAATTGCTATGCGAGCAGGTTGGCCAGGCTCTTGACAGCAGATACACACACACACACACACACACACACACTATTTTAGGATTACTTCCGACCGATTAACCCCATTCAGCAGACTTTAGAGATAATCTAATCATACTAAAAGCCAAACAATGGGACAGACTTTACCACTGCCCATACACCTTTTGTTCGGCTGATGAAGAGGCGGTCTTGGTTAAAGGAGGCGGGGGGGGGGGGGGGGGGGGGGGGGGGGGGAGAAGCTGGGGTGAGGGTCGTGGGGGGGAGGAAGAGGAAGCGAAGGGCAGATATTGACAAGAAAAAAAAAGGAGAAGAACTTGAGAGTGAAATGAACAGAGAGATAAGACACAAAGAGGAAGAGGTCAATCAAAGGTGATTTATCATTGGTGGTGTCAAGAAAGAAGAAGAGGCTGTTGGATGGGACCATGGAGCCCGGGCCCGAGAGTGTCTCTTTAACTTTAGGAAGATAATTCAGCGGGAAAAGATTATTACCAAGCACAGAGCGGAAGAGAGGAGTCGAGCAGAAGACTCAGGAAACAAAGAAGCTCTCGCAAATGTCCAGCGTTGATATTAGGACCAGAAAGTAAATGAGTAGATCCAGTTTAAAAGGAGTGGTTGTCTTGAATCAATAAGATCTTATTTCCTCCATCAGACTGGAAAGAAATTATGAAAAATCAGTAATCAGGAAATCTATGTGGACACAACCTCTTTAACTATGGTCAGAGGTCAGCTCCTGTTCTTTAACTGCATGTGCAGGGTTCTTTATCATTACTTTCACTATTTTTAAGTTATCATTTATTTCCTTTGAGTTTATAAGAGGTCTGAAAGTTAAGAGAAAGTAAAGAAGGAAGGGGATGTTTTCGGTTTATATCAACTTCCTGTATGTTACAGAGCTCGTTGCATACAGAGAAATTAGTGTGCCTGTATGTAGTGTCATTAAGAGCCCGAGGACTCCTAAATTATTCATTTAAAAGGCTTGCATCCAGATCAAGGTTGTCCAATTCTTAATCACTTTTATAAAGTGGCTCAAAACTAAGATGGATCACCTAATCCTCGACATCAAAAGACCGCTCTTCCTTATTTATTCCAATAAGGATTCGATTTTATGGAATTCAACCCTCGTTTTAGAAAGCAATTTTAAAACTTTTTAAGTCCAGATGATGTGATTTACTCAACTTAATTTGGCCTCAGCAGTCTAATTTTACTGTGCAGCCAAGCTCGACATCAAAGAACAAACACAGTCAAAATACTGAACACTCTAAGAAAACTGTTCCACTGGGTGCAGGCAGACTCTGCATGGTGCTATTTGCAGCCCAGGAAAACAAATTAACAACAATAGCAAACTTTGACATCGCTCACCCATGTCCATCTCTCCCCTCTTCTCATGTTAAGTACAGTTACACAATGGCTGAGGGTGACAGGTGGCTGAGAGAGAGACCATGGTGGTCAGATTAAACTGAGCGTTTAAGCAGGGTGAACGCCACTGCGAATATCAATTAGCCAGCAGCTGAATAATTAAGGGCAGCCATGTTTTTTAATTAGCCGACTGCCGCAGTTTGAGCTGGGAGTAAGGGCGGAGGAGAAGAGGTGGGGAGGAGGAGGAGGAGCAGGAGGCAAGAGGGATGAAAACAGGTGGATTTTGCTGTGTCAGGTCCCCCACCCTGCTTCCATGCACTCCATTTTCTTTCACACCTGCTTATATATTAGAAGGGTTTCTAAGTGTGCCTTTCTTTTCCATGAAAGAATCTAAAAGGGCTTTAAATAACAAGAAGTATTTCCCTTTGTGTGTCTGTAATCTGTATGTTAAAAGAGTGTCCTATCAAATAAAACTCCAAAACGTATCATTTTAACGAATGGCTAAAAACATCTGAGCAATAATAGAGTATCTTTGCTTTTGCTAGAGGTTTGCTTTTGGTTTGTGCTCCAATTACATGTCTTTTAACAAGCCATCGTCGCAAGTTTGAGAGAAGTTGAACCAAAGTCATTGTTGTCGTTTAACATTCTCTTGGCGCCCTGAAGAGAGCTGGAAGAACTTTTACAACTGTACCCTATTAAACTTAGTTGTGAAAAAATGCAAACAAGAATTCACATTTTTCTTTTAAAATCTCATTCATCAACTTGTTTCGACCGCATGTAAAATGTAAAAAGCTCCTCCTGAGGACCTTTGACTTGAAGAAGTGCAACCTCCTTTGATTTAATTCATTTCATCAAAGCTTTACAAAGAGGAGCCAACAGGACAAAAAGGTTTATGCATCAATGTATTCGAGAAAAGAAGAGATTACTTACCACAGCTAAAGAAGAAAAATATCTGATTATGAATACCAGCAATTCAGTACACATTCCATTTCTCATTTCACACTTCACTGATGAGGACCTCTTTGTTGTACCGATGAGGCTCATTGTTACATGTTTGCCTACTACATGCTTATAAATCATGCGTGATGAAAACAATCTTGCGTGATGACATCGATAGAGCACAAATCAAATCCCATCACATTAACTAACAGCGCCTCATCCATAACCTCTGTGTCTTTTGTCTTTCCCTGCCACCGCCGGCTCAGGCCCGACTCAACCCCTGTCACAAGTAGCATCATAATCAATGCTCCATCACACCATCCAAGTGAAATGTGCAGCACGGTGGGTCAGAGCTGCTCACCAGGACCCATCTATCTCAGAGCTGCACGACAGGGCCCTGTGATAAACTAATACTGAAGCCGCGGGCCTCGGTTCTTCTGTGCTCCGACCGGCACGAAGGGGGTCAAAGAGCAGCACGATGTGACCGTGCTCGGATGTTAATTGGCACGGACGAGGTGTAGGTGGCATGTGGGAGGTTAGAGATGGATGGAGGTAAGGGAGGGGAGGTTCATGGGGAAGGGGAGGAAAAAAAAAAACATCAACTTTTGGATGGAATATGGATGACAAGATTGTTTTGTGGAGAGATGGGTTTTTTGACATAAAGCTTGGTGATAGGAATGATTCAAAGGACTGACAAAAAAAACCCCACAAAGAATGAAATACATTCAAAGCTCCCACAAAATGGTTTCAGACACATCTTTCCCATCCTTTAACTGCCTCTCAAACCACTGCAACCTTATCTTTAAAAGCTATCACTGGCAGATCAAATCTAAGTGACTGTGTGTAAAATGATATTACCTAACAGATACCTTACAGGCAGTATTAAACATTACCCTTATAGTAACTAATAAAACACAAGTTCTGGTAGCAGTAGCTGTAAAACTCCATTGGAAACCATTTACTTTGCCTGCTTAATTAGCATCAAGGGGTTTTAGTGAGCGGCTATATCACATCAGGTTCACGGCGAGCTATTACGTCTCCATGGGAGGTGGAAGGGTTATGGACAAGGGAATCGTGTCAGAAATCGTGTGGTCAGTTAATGGGCCTAACCTTGACTGATCAAACTGAAGGACAAACACTTATTCCCACACATGCTGACGGCTGCAGGAAAAAAAGGAGTCTGCTACAAGACACAAGATTTGTGTCTAGCAGACATTATTAAAAGTGCATAATTTAATAAATACACATTATTGTCGTTTATGCCTAATTTCAGTGCCTTGTTTTAATTGAGAAAATATGTTGTTTTCTCTGCCTATACCAACACCCAAGTTGGCCATTGCTATAGCAAACACAAAAACCTTTACTGTACCTGACTGATCTTGAATCAGTTGCATAAGTCTCTCGACTCCAAGGATGCATGGACATATACCTGACAGCATGGCTGCCCTGTCACAAGATAATACTTCAGCATCCTGGGATCCCTTCACTCAGATTTATGTCATTGGAGCCAGGGTCAGTCATAATAAAGTCACAAGACGCATGGGTACCATTAATCACAGAGAATAAGCTGGCAGAGGCTATGAAGCTCTGATTGAAGCAATTAGCCCCTGACCATTATCCTGTGTGGATTAGTTTTTTTTCCATAGAGTATGGTTTTATTCTCTTCCCCTTTAGGTATGTATGTAGTAACTACAGTGACACTTCGTGATACTGTGGTAAGAGGAATCCAATTGTAAATCCCAGCAAGAACATGGGCATGCAAATGCTACCTACCAAGTGTCTGCTTGCATAAAATTTGACAGAAGACTATGGAATATCAAGTTTGCAAAGAATAAGTTACTTTTCCATCAACTTAACTTTTGAGTTTCAAACATTAAAGGTAATTCTTTAAGTTGTATAACACCGATTTGCCTGTAAAAGCCATCGCTAAAGACGCACTATTCAAAACTTTTCAGTAGTTTGACAAGCAAATGACTGAAGGATGGTAATCTGTCCTGCAGACAGAATAGCTCTCCCTCAGGGATCTCTTAGCACAGTGAGTAATGATGCGTTGACCTGGTGGGTCAAAGGGTGGACCTGCCCTGGAAGGGGTCCAAAGGCCAAGAGGTGTAGGTGGAGCTTGTGGGTGTCTCAACGTTTGTGGGTGTATTTTTAACTACTGGCTGTTTAAGGGCACATTAAAATGAAGTGTCCAGGTGGAGTGTAAGACTCATTGACTGAACGGAGGTCAACAGTGGGCTTGATCTAAACCAGCTGTCCTTAATACTGCTGAGACAGCAATGTCAACCCACTCACATGTTAACATCTTTCTTTGTATTCTGTCCAATTGATTGAGCTTTGACTAAATAATTAAAAGGCATTTTACGCAAGGCTATAGTAAGCCCTTTCCAAAGATACAAGGATAAAAGATCAGGACGATTGAACTAAGATTGAAGAGGACATGTAATTTAAAGGAGATGCCAGGAACGTGCTCTTTGGAGGCGAGCTTCTGGAAGAATGTGGAAATTAAGGACTGTGCTTCTGTGGAAAAACAAAGAAAAGCACGCACAGAAGGACTCCTCCAGTAAAAACCAGGAGGACTAGTGATTCCTCAAACGTTGAAGTCTTGGTAGAAACATGAAAAACGACTTGTCGTTCGACTTCCAGACACTTCAAGCCCCTCAGCCTTTGTTGAAGACACTTCTACCAATCCACTGCCAGCTCCTTTGCTGAGGGACAGCAACAACATCTGCTGGCTCAGGGATTGATTAATTGGCTGATCAGGCGCCCGCAGTGTAAACTGATTGATTGATCATCCTGCAGTGGGAGCTGCCTTTATCTAGAGCCCTGGGGGAGCAAAGCTCTGGAGGTCCCCAGTCATCTGTCATGTCCAACACAAGGGGGAAGATGAGGGAGAGATGAAGAGCTGTGGGTTCATTACCAAGACATGGGGGGCATGTATGGAGGAAGTCTAAGCCAAGATGAGAACAGGGGGCATGCCGAGAGAACAATGGAAACATGGGGACAAAGGGGCTGAGGATAAAAAGAAGGGAGACGATCCTCTAGTTCTAGCTCGTAGAAGATCTTGGAGAGAGAGGCAAGCTAGGAGTAAATGGTTTTCTACTATTTTTTTAAAAAAAAATCAATTTTTGTTTTGAAAAGGAAACCTCCACTTGTCTCTAATTCTCAACCACATCACTGTTCTGCAAACAGGGAGTAACGACAAGCAAGGACGATTGAAAGTGTGGAGGATGCTTGTATATGTGGAGTCAAGACACAGGAACCAGTGGCTGAAATTTCCTTCTCTTGACAGCAGAGGACATGGTGACCTGGGAGTGAAGAGAGGCATATTGTCTGTGGACAACAGATGTCCATAGGGAGCAAAGGGAATGAGGGGAAAAAAAGAGGTAGAACAACCTATAAAAGGATGGAAGGAAAGACAATAGTGGAAGACATGCAGGGAGAAAAAGGGACAGCCTGAGGATATGTTGCTGACCTTGTACTTTTTGGGAAAGTCAAGCTGCATGTACTTGGCTTGTAGTGTCTGCAGGACTTGAATCCTTACCTGGATCCATGTTTCTCTGACCATTTTGTCAGACTGAGTCGAAGTGTGATTACAGCGCTTGGTCTACTGTAAACCTCCATGTGCATCTGTGCCCACGCTGTGCATTAATGAATATTCATTCCACCCAGCAGCAGGTGGTCTTCCCTCGCTCAGTGAAGCTTAAAGCCGGGAGCAGAGTCCAACGTCAGCCTCTGTCCATCAAGAACATGACAGCAGACTCGGGGTCACCTCTCATACTATAACCCCTGTTACTGAATGCCTTCTAACCTCTCTTTAATGACTTACTTACCAACGGTTATCTGTAATGCCATGGTACTGAAAAAGCTATGCCCTGAAAAGATGTGTTTCGATGTTGTTTGCTTCTCTTATTAATGCGTTCCCTTTCCTCTTTTTAATTGGTTTGTTTCCTAATTGCAGTCTGTAACATTGTTTGAAAACTGCTTTGTAAATCAACCTTCTTCTTCCCATGCAGCTCCAGTTATTTCACTGCCTTCCATCCTCTTTTCAGTCTCACACTGCTTCTTAATCTCGCCCACACATTGTTGCCGTCCATGTCCTTTTTGACACCACTGTCATCCTTATATCCTCCAAATCGTTCAGTCAAAGCACCGGTCCAGCACCATTAGCTGAACCGAGAGCTCACTTCCATAGAACCTCATTAATACCGCTCTCCTGTCAGAGGCGAGCGGAAGACCACGGAGAAAAACCAAGGGGATGGGATGTCTCAAAAGACAATACCTGTCATGTTACACGTTAAATACATCTGCAGCACGAGTCAAACACATACAATACTTCACTCGAGACGATCGATTTTCTATAGGTGTACGCGAATGTCTTGCCTACAAAGTCCCAGCTAAGACACATGAAAGAGGACAGAAATTTGACCATTTACCAATACACAGATTTGATCTTAGAAACCATCCAAAAGCCCAATAATACATCAAATTAGAAAATATGTTCCTACAATTCAAGGCCACAGCAAAACACAAGCAGCATGGTCACAGATTCATCACAAACCTAACCATCAAATCCTGGTAAAAAAAAAAAAAGTACACATTTGCATGGTCTAATTTTGAAAGCCTTAAAAATGAAAGTTTTAACGTACAGTATGTAAAATCCGCAGCTCGAGGGCTCTCAATCAAAACAATAACAAAAGATGAAGTCGAAGCTCACGGACGTGACCCGGAGCTCCGGCAGAATAAAGCAACGCTCAAAGCAGAAGGACAATTATAGTCAGTTTTCCAAAATCTGTCGAACAAATGAGGATGAACACATACAAAAATACACACACTGTCTGTTGAGCTGAGTCAGTAAATTGACAGTACAAGAACTCTTGTCCAAAGGAAGCTTTCCTGACACCAGTATCCATCCATCAATCGAAACGCTGTTGTATCCCAGTCCTGCTGCTGGCTGCTCGCAGTGCCAATTAGCTGACAGGGTGAGGGCCTGGCGCAGTGTGCCAGCTACGGGCGCTGCCAATTAGAGCCTGACCTCCAGTCTAACCCTAATACTGGCACGGTGTGTGGGCACCCCACCCTGGGCAGAGGTGAGGTACAGCCGCTGATATGTAAAGGATGGTTGACTGAACATCATCCAAGAAGTGAGAGAGAAAGGGTATTAGAGAGGGAGGGGGGAGGAAGAGGGGAAAATATGGACACATGTATTTACAGTAGACAGTCAGTGGGAAACAATCAAAAGAGCAGCCGTGCAGATAAAATATCTGCTCATCTTAGTAGGCATTCTGCAGTACAAAAACATTTAATTATGCTCTGTGTCAGCACACAGACAAGTATGCACACAACGTCAAACCTTCCAGCTCACAGACTGAACTTTTAAGAAACCTGCAGAGGATGAAAGTTTTGCACTTTTAGAGAGTCAGAAAATCCAAGAAGGAAATAACTCATGGTCATGTTGTCAGAGTTTAATGAATACTTATTGTGTACTCTTAGAGTGTTTCGTTAGGAAGTTCCCATCGGAACTAAATAATTTATACACTGATTGACTCATTTTCCCTCCAGACCTATTAGTGTCAACTTTGTAGTTCTGTAGTTGTAGCTGCCCCTCTGGGCCAGTCAATGAAATCCTGACGTAACTGGAGAGCAGCGTTTCCTTTATTGAACATTTTATGTTGTCTTTAAAAATAAATAGTAAGATTTTGAATGCCATGCAAAATTTGCCAAAAAAAGGACCAAGAACAGGGAAAACAGACATTGAGGAAACAATCTAAAATACACAAAAGGACAATTTCAAAAATATTCTAAAGTAGATGAGAGAATTCATAGATTTTATGATTAAAGGTTTGAAGATTTTAGTTTTATTTCTTAAATGTGATAATAGAAAAAAAATGTCCTTCTCATATACATATGGGTGTGAAAACGTATCTGGAATGAGGTACAGAGGCTACTAAATAACAGGGGCAAATTTTTTTTTGTCTTTTGAAAACTCAAAGCAATAAAATCCATACTAAATATTGTGTCCTTGTAGTCTGGACTCTAAAAGATGACAATGACAAAATGACAATTTTTCTCTCTTTACAACCTGATACTTTGTTAGGTATTGTGGAGCTAAACAATGGACATTAAAAACGGAACAATCAGAGGATGAGAGACAATCAGAGATGTCTTCACACTCTTCAGAAAGGATGTCACTCAGTTTGTAGCATGCTTGGTCAAACAGTTTAAAGGATCCTTCCATTTGGGGTCTATAATCTAAAGCACATAACAGTGACCTTTGCCTAAGACCGTCTACAAAACATTCTCATCCAACAGGTTGTGCTGTTCCAATAAACTCAGTAGCAGCAAGCCTGCTTCGGGTCAAAGCAGGGTTGAATGATTTTGGAGAGTCACACTTAGATTTTTGGGTCCAACCCTCTGACAGGGAGGAGGAATGCTGGAGAGAACAGGTGGAGCAACAGGTGTCTAGTTTAGAAATAAACACGTCTTACAATTATGTTACTTAAACGTCATAAACCATTTCTAACAATTTCCTAAATGATGTTTGGTATCAGAGAACAGTCCCGTTTTCTAACTAATCAAACAAAAGTGTGAGCTGCCTATATGACTCACACATCACCACACTGTGTGCGCTGCAGTAACTAAAAGTAAACAATCAGCGGCACATCCATTCATGAAGAGTGAACATATATATATATATATATATGGCCACAGCAGTGACGAGCACCAGGAAGCGGGGCTGCTGATTGCAGATTTACACTCTTCAAATCTGCGATTGAGCGTCTGCCTCAAACATCATGCCTGTGACTCTCGCAACAATGTCGCCTGTAGTCTGAACACTTTAACATGCAGAAGACACACAGACTCTACGTGCCCAGTTGTCACTCCTTTGAGTAATGGTAGTGATGTCAAACTTTTTTTTTTTTTCTGGAAGAAGTCATGCCCACAAGGGTGGCAGCATGATTCAGGTCACTTCACTGACATCGTGACATTTTAGGATGTGACTACTGTAACGCTCATGCGCAAACTGCAATTGGGATGGTAAAGTAATAAATCACTCAGCCATGAGTCAAAGATAGAATACAATGTGTCCTTGGCGAGCAAAGCAAATCCTGCATATATGTAAATCACTAAGAAGCCCTACTTCCCTTTATCTCCAACTTAGGCAAAAAAAAAGGACCTTTTCTCTGCTTAATCGTTCTTTTTTTTTATCTGTGATGTGGAGAAAAAGGACAAGTAGAAAGAAAAATAAATCTTTTTTTCTAACCATTTTTTTAACACCACCAACAGGCACCAATTCAAAACCCAGCAAGTCTCCTTTAAAACCTGGGAAATTAAATTGTCGCCCTATTATCAGCCAGGTCCAGTCGGCTGTATCTAAAATGCACCAGCAGCTACTGCTGAAGTACACATGGTTTTCCAAATAGGCAAGGCGTTTGCTTAGACTGCAGTTTTTTTTTAAGGGTTGGAGGAGAGAGAGGGGTACTGGGGTGAACAGGGAGGGGGGAGGGGGCCTGTTGCATTAAAAACGTTAAGCTTTACCCAAAGTCATTTTCAAGCCAGCCAAGCATCAAATGGAACACAGTTTAAGGAAAGAGTAGGTACTGATTTCTCTCCAGGAGCTTTGACAGGAAGGACATGTGCGTTTGTGTGTGTGTTTGTGTGTTTGTGTGTTTGTGTGTGTGTGTGTGTGCGTGCGTGTGCATGTGTGTGCGTGTGCATGCGTGTGTGTGCAGGGAGTAAACAAACATTCTGGCTGGGCTGCATTATCCCTTGCTGTAAAATCAGAGGTGGGGAAAAAATCATGGAAAATCACATTAGCTACTGTTATTCAGTATTTGTGTTTGAGCGGTTTTGTATAAGGGGGCTAGAGATGGAAACAGAAAGACTGACAAAAGCAACATAATCGAGACTGATTGGTGGAACGTGGCGCGAGTGAACGGATTATCTCCATAACTTAAAACATTATACAACGGTCATGTTTAAATATGCTAAATATTACACAATAGCATGGCCTCTTTTGCCCTCTAGTAAGCTGGAAGGGTTATTGGACGGTAACAGTAGACAGAAACCAGAACAAAAACCCTTGGCATTAAGATTCTGTTTTTAAATTAATTAGAGAACGGCTTCAAGTCTTATGATCCTTGTGTTTTCAATTTAAAATAGGCATTGAACATTTAGTGTACGATGACGTTATGTGAATCTAAATTAAAGCTGGGAGCGGCCATAACTCCTGATCAAACGGATTAAGACAACCCAGCCAACTTTTTCCACTTTAACAAGCTATAATAACAAATGATTCTACGTTGGTGTATACCACTGCAGACTATATGGTGTGTTATAAGTCCATCATTCCAACTTTGAATTTTTTAATTACATACATCTAGAAACAAGGGGGCTGGTCCATAACCCCTATAATGATGCTGTACATTTTATCTACTCCTATGACATGGTAGTTCTCTCATATGGCTTTAAAAAGTCATGAAACACAGTGAAAAGGTAGGCTGTATTGATGTCTTAGTGTGCTGTGTGTTTTTAGTGTGCATGCTCTAAATAGTCCTTTGTGTGTATTTATGAATTATGGCCCATACATTTCAAGAGAGCAAAGTCTCCAGCTGTGTCCCTTGCAGCTCCAATTTCTAAGATGACTTTGTCTTGTTCTGAGGCAAGTCCAAGGCAAAGAAGAAAATTAAACACTTTGGTGGTAGCCTTGGGTCCCAGAGCCTACATTTACCTTTTTGGTTTTATTCGGAGTATTTCAGACCAGCTCCCAGCTGTAGACAAACCTTTCGCCGCCAGGTAGACCCCACCCAGACCACAGTGTGGAGCTCAGAAAGATTGATGGCTCCGAGTTTGATTGAAAAGTCTGCCTCAGGGGTTAGAGCCTGTGTGTCTGGGTGAAACGCTGTGGCCGGTGATTGATTAGTCACTGGGCCAGTTTGGATCCTCAGGGAGAAGAGTCGTCGAAAATCAAAAGAAGGGA
Source organism: Symphodus melops (assembly GCF_947650265.1). Lineage (NCBI taxonomy): Eukaryota > Metazoa > Chordata > Actinopteri > Labriformes > Labridae > Symphodus > Symphodus melops. The sequence continues at coordinate 7,149,770 of NC_136712.1, forward strand.
CGGTGGAAAAGTCTGATTTTATTAAAACACAGATGTGTGGACTGACAGATGGATGTAGACTGAACGAGAGGGTTACATGACCCATTCATGCCAGGCACTCGTATATCTCTCTGTCAGAGCTCATTATTTGTCACCACATAAAGAGAAGATTTTATCTATAAATCGAGCTCATTCATTTACTGGTCTTTTCTGCTATTCTTCAGCCAAGAATCACATATTCCTTATCGATTTGGCTGCAAAATTAAGCACTAATTGACCTGTTATCTAATGATGAGTTTATTTGTGTTTAATGGGTCTGCTAAGTAACCCCTTGATGAGGCCATTTTTACCAAATACAAGAATCACCAAACATTAGTTTTTCACCAAACCTTCTACTCCGTAAATTAATGAAACTCGTGTTCATTCACAATGTTCATATGACCAAAATATATAGTCTCTTTATTGTGCTGTCAAGTATGTAGTACAGCCTGTTGATTGAGAAATTAAATGAGGGAAATTAAAAATGAATTCCTTGGGGAAAAAAAATATATAAATAAAAAAGATAATTAAAGACTCATTTAGATGCCAATCAGTCAAACTGTTATGTAACTAGTTGTCAGTTCTTTGAGTTCTTTGACCAAAGAAAACAAATAGGTGAAACTCCAAGTAAAATATTCAAGCGCCCTCCTTTGCTTTTAAGTAATTGAACCCCATTTGTGTAAGCCGGTGTTCCCCTATCCTCACTGTGCTTCCCCCTGAGTGGCAGAACATGTGTGAGGGCTGACACTGAGCATGTTCCCCTCAGACAACAGAACCCCAGGAACCCAACAACAATGACAAAGACAACACACCGCCTTGTCTACACTGCTGTGAAGTTTCAATTACTGCTCGACTTGGTAGCTGGCTGCTGCCAGTCAGTCTGACAGGGAGGGGAGTGACTTGTGGTAGAAAAGCATGAAGGAAAAGCTCTCCCAGCAGGGTGGTAGGAACCATCTCTAGGGCCCCAGCATCATTTGGTATGCAATCGAAAAACCTACTCTGGTGCATTTAATAAAAGTTAAAATGCCAACAAAGGTTTGCTTCAGGAATAGAAGAACACAAATAGCTTGCTGTAACATACTTGGAGCTACATTTAGTGGGTGGCAAGCAAACCATTGTATTAAACAACACGAGAGCCTGGCTGGCATCAGTTGGATGACATTCAGGCCAATATGACTCATGGATAAATCAGAGGGACAGGAAGACCTGGTAGATGACCCATAGTAGAAATGGTTAAGAATGGTAAATTGAATTGATAGTCACACACACTGTTTACATTTGTACTACTTTTGAATAGTCATTAAGGAGCGTGACTGGTTCACAATTAACTCACATTATTATTGTCAAAATAGCTAAAAGATTAGCAATGGGAACAGTTTAGTAAAACGTTACCTTAAAAAGCAGTATTGTAAATGTCTATACAGGTTAAAAAGTCGAGGTTTAAAAAGGACGTGTAAAAAAGTTGGCAAAATGAACCTTAAAATTCGTCTTACTTACGACCCTACTGTAGTGTTAGAATGTGTTTAAAATCAGAACCACAATGTTGAAGCTAAATCTAAATCAATGAAATCTAAACAATATCTGACCTGAGTCAACCTCTATGTCTCGGGACAATTCTCCAGAAGGTATCACTGTAATTGGTGCAGCGCCGGTTGCTGGGGTTCTGGTCATTACAGGCGAGCGTGGGGAGGCATAACTGCTCCGTGCATTGCTCTCTTTGTGTGTGCGTGTGAAGTAGGGGAGCGAACGTACGGGGTCCTGCTGCTCACCGTGACCTGTATCTTAATGAGTCGGCCAAATCAATACCAAGCTCTTCAAAGAACACAGGAACTGCAGCTGCCATAGACAAACACTCTCTGAGGGTGGCAATGAACATGAGGGTAAGGTTAAGGTCAATTCACATTCTAAGATAACAATTTAAAGTGCAAAAAATGTCACAGATACACCAACTCCTAAATTCTATCCAAATATTTGACCTTTCACTTTCAACGTATCACAAGCTTTCAGTTAGAACGACAGCTCGAGCTCCCCTTTCGTATATCGACTTGGCGTCAGTGTCTCTGGCTTGAGGCATGCTGGAACCATTGGTAATATAACATCCTTATTTATTTTGTTTTTGTGCCTTTCTTCTGCCTCTTTCAAAATAAAAACACTTCTCCATAGTCTGACACACCGAGTGACTGATGACACATGCGATGTTTACTCGTGTGGGCGACACTTTTTCTTAAGGTTGTTTTTTTGTTTTTGTTTTTTTTTTACTTTCCACAATATCGGAAAGAGACAATATCATTTGACTTGACACTAAAACTACCAGTGGGCTCAAATAAATCTGGAAGTTTTCTCACTTTTGTCAGGAAAAAAAACAAACTGCCAAATCGTATGCATCACTCACAGGAGGACTTTACGGGCCAATACTACATTTTTAAGCTAGAAAAGAAATGGTATGCTCTTGAAACTTGAGCCAAACAAAGGCAACGCTACTCTGAAGAGATCCAGAATATTTTTTTTTAACTATTTCAAAATGTCATTAAATTTATTTTTCTAATTATCACTATGCCAATAATGGTTACACTACTATATAATGCATTTACATTTGAATTGAGATTAAGCTAAAAATCTTGGCACAGCGTGAAATCAAGAAGGACGAGGAATGTTAATAGCATTGAGTTGCTCACGGATGTAGGATAATGCATGAGCTGTTAACAGGGTTACTCGGGATAAGGATTGAACAAATCACCTTCGAAAGCTCCCTCAGCAACTAGATTATGTGCTTAGTCAGTACAGCACACCGCAATCTCTCTCTGAAGCTCTTTCTCGATCAACTTATTGACTTTGCCTGGCTATCAGAACCTATTTCCCAACCGATTACTGATGCTTACGTACTTTAGAATGTCAATGTTATTTTTAAGGCAAACTATGCACAGATAGGCAGCGAGAAGCATGGTATTCTAAGATAAACAAAAAACACCCGTCTATGAACACATTAGCATATGATACAGGTCGATTAACTTAGGGAGTAAAAAGAAGAAAAAAAGTCTCTCACAAGAAAGCAGCAAGAAGGTCAGGGAGGAGAGACGACAGCACAGACGTACACAAGATACCTTCAAACATGTTCTATGTATCATGAAATGTGTGCGTAGTGGACAATCCCCAGAGTTTGACAAACATATGGAAGAGAAATGACAATGGGTGGGAGACGTTTTAGGAGCGAGGCTGCCAGTTAAGAAAAAAACAGAAAAGCCTATTTCAAGTTGAAAGGAACAGTGACTGTGTGGAAGCGTCCGATTTGACAATTACATGAGTGCTGCGAACGGCACTGCGCCTTCACTGATAACCCGTCGGATTCCATTAAAAACTCCGGCCCTCCAAAATAATGTTCAGACTCAGGAATTTATCACACAGACACACACACACACACACACACACACTTTTCAAAAAAGCCTGTGACAACGCTTCTTTTGCTGCAGTATGTGTCCTTTAAAGAGGTTCAGACAAACTGATGGAGGAGAAGAAACAATCAACCAGATTTGGACAGAAAAACACAAGTAAGAGACAAAGACTGAAACACAATATGACATTGTGCATGCGCATACTGAACCCACAATCACTGCAATGCAGCGATTTGTTGGTTTAATGGCTCCTAATGGCCCTGGGTTAGCCTTGGGGCCGCAAGCAAGCTTTATAGCATATCGATGCGAAAGTTCTTTGAGCATAGGGAGGTAGTACTTCAGAAGTATGCAGACAATGAGATTAAAAAAAATGTTTGGAAGAGTTGCGAGACCCACAACCCACGATGACGCTCCTACTCTATATATCACAATTACAAAACATCGCCTCCACTCATTTGTCATGTCTCCCTCCTTTCAAAAAGAACTGACATTAAATTACAGAAATCCTACAACTGAAACCGTTTCTTCACAGATGCTGAAGGGAAAATCACATCCCATCATGAGTCACCCCGCCCTCGCTTGCTCTCTCTCTCTTTTTGTCTTTCAATTGGATCGCCGTTCCAAATGAGGGATCCCTTGTACGCTTGTCCTGCGGGCGTGGAATCGCGTTCTCTTCTCCCTCTCAATAGAAAAATGATTCATTTCTCTATTACAGCGATGAGCGTGTGAAATGAGCTATATAATCAATAGCATAGGTTGGTAAACAGTGGGCAACACTCTGGGGAAAATGTGTTTTCTTTTTGGAACAATGCACCGCGTCCGTGTTCGCGTGTGGTAAAGAATGCTCATCTGACAATGTTTACAAGTACAATTAAAAGAGACACAGTTGTTGAAATGAAGGTGGCTTTCATAACAAAGCAGGATGAACAGGCAGAGGAGAAACAATATTGAGCTGTACGATGTGGCGACGGCACAGAGGGGTTTATTCATCTACCTTTTGATATTATAAAATGACGACGTGTGAATGTGAGGTTACACACAGAAAATACCTTAAAATGACTGTTTAAATTAACGTTCACCCCTGACCTTTATCCCTGTAAAAGGCACGAGCTGTTGAGTAGAGCAAATGTGTTCATTTCTGTGGGCTTAAATGGGACTCTCATCAGTGAGCTTATACACTTGAAATGTTTAAAGACCCATGACGTACTAAAAATGTTAAATTCATAACCAAACCTTGTTGCTTTAAAAAAAAAAAGAAAAAAAAAGCTTGTTTTGTAGATTAGACCTAAACTCAGGACTGTGTGGGAGCGTGGCAGCTCACATGTCAATCAAGATTCTGCCCCGTTTCATTGTGGATTGCAACCGTCTGATTTACGGCTCAAAGCATCCTGGGATACCTCGCCACACAAACTGAGCGAGCAGCACCACTTTTTAACATCCACAAAAGGAAAACGCGGACACATTGTTTGGAAAATAAACTTTTTGGAAAGGTGGTTTGTGGAAATAGAAACTTAAATTCGACACAGAGCGGCTGGGCTGTGTGGAGCGACTCTTGTCGAACTGTTGGCCTTCAGTGGGCTGGTCCAGGGAAGCTCGGGGTGTAACCCAATCTGGTTTTATTATGTTGGTTTAACATTTATTGTGGGGGGGAGAGAGAGAGACTCACAAAGAGTTGAGCGCGGAATTTCTCGTCCTCAGTGGCGATCCTCTCCCGAAGCACAGCCTGCTGCAGGCTCTCCTGGGCCCCGGCTCTCTCTGCAGAAAGGATCCTGGACACTTCATCCTGGACCTGGGATTGTGCCTCAGTCTGAGCCTGCGCTGCTGACCGGGCCTTCTCTGCTTCCAGCCTGTGGAGCATTGACATTTCACATGATTAACACAATGCCTACTTTGCTTTACAAAGGACATACATTTATAATGTGCTAAAAAAAACCAGACACAAACAAGTGTTACTTTAACTCCATAATGCATAACTGCCTGAAAATGTCCATTTGTGTCGCCTTAAGATATCTACATCTTTAGAAGTGACGTAAAATTGATTTTGACGGCTTTTTTACTTTGAAACAACCCTGAACTAGTTTAAAAACTTGAATAAATCTCAAAGCATGTGTTGTCTGATAAAGTAAAATGTGATCCACATCAAGCACAGGCAGTAAATGGACTCATAGACATCTTCATTTTCAGATCATTACTCATTATATTTGATTCATTCTGTATGAACCTTTGGTGTTTCAAACCTCAATCCTCGGCTGCACTGCATGCTGCAGTCTTTAGAGCGTCTCCCAAAAGAATTAAAAGGTCACAAATGTGATGACAGTGCTAATGAAGCATATATAGGCCAATACACCCGTTTATTGATTTTCAACTGTAATGTCAGAGCAATCCATACACGTGTCCTTGCTATTCCACAACATCAAGGAGTCCAACTCAACAGTGGATGAAAAGTTTGTGCTTGAACTCTGACAAGGAAACTAATGCGACACAGTATAAATTCATACAATGTTGAGAAATGTGACTGTTGATGCGTAACAGGCACGACCATCTCCCCCAAACAACAGCCATCAATGTAAAGACACAGTGATACAGACGGAGGAAGAACGCTCTCAGCAGACACGAGACCAACATTTGAACCCTGTCACTGGGTTCTTTGTTGTTGCCTAGCAACACACTCCCTACTACTCTGCGACAGTGTGCTTGATTGGAGAAAGAGGAGGAACGTCCCTGAAACCCTGAAAGTCTCTCTGCAAGGAATCAAACGGTGGTGGCGAGGTAAAATAAACAGAGAGCAGGGAGAGCGAGTGCCTGAGCGAAATATGACAGACTGAATAAAGACGGAGAGGAACTTAATAAAGTTCTGCCAAAGAGAAAAATCCAAAGACAGCTCTGACAGACAGCCGGGATGAGAAGGAGGCTGCCTGAGCTGAGAGTGATGGTGAATGTTGACTGTTTTGTGACCTATTCCACAGATAAGAGAAAAATTCCTTTGCAGTGAAAACATCCGCTTTTATTGTCATCGTCTACCTTTACTCGAATGATGGAGACAGTGGAAGCACAAGTGAACCAAATGTTTCTCCATGAACATCGTTTTCGATTGACTCATTAATGTAGAGAGTTGTTCTGATAAGGATGACACTTTCATCAGCTGGAGAAAAAAACAACAACCGTCAGTTAAGAAGTGCAGAAATCCTGGATTTAGCTTTTTAGATGCAGTGTACATTTTTCAGCTAATCTCTTGTTATGATTCTCTTATCAACAATTGCATCAGAAACAGCCTTTTGGATTCAGATGAAACATGTAGCACACACAGGGATAAGGAGGTGTTATACAGTGGCTGTATATGTATTTCTGATAGTTTTTACTGCACTCACTGATAAACCGCTGTGAATGTTTTTTTTCTTTTTTAGTAGAATAGATGTGTGAGAACTCTAAAGTGAAGGCATCATGATGGACAGACTCATCTAACTGATCACCATCCCGTGCCTGTGGCTTTGAACCGGCAACAGGTAAGCTTTAATAAAAAATGTGACTGGCGTCTTAAAGCTGCCGTTTGCCCCGCAACACCACTAAATGTCAGAGAGCAGCTGAGACAGAAAGACAGAGAGAGAGAGAGAGGAAGAGAGGAGTCAGCGGCAGCGGCGTGACATGTATGGCCCTGAGGAAGTGAAGCAAAGAGGGAGCGAGGCAGAGAGTGGGAAGCGAGAGATGGAGGGAGACGGAGAGAGACCAGCCATGTCCAGTCTCACAGTCCACTGGGCTGCACACGTCAGCACACTCCATCCATCATCTGGCTCTGACTCACACACACACACACACACACACACACACACACACACACACACACACACACACACACACACACACTAAAGAGACACACAGGGAGCCTCCTAATGGCCTTTTACATTCACCATTTCCTTACAACACACACCTGCCTGCACTGCTAATGCACCTAGCTGCTTTTACTCAAGAAACACATCTGTTGTCTTTTACTACTATGGAAAAGACAATTATGCCCAGACAAGTTTAATCTGCACAAAGATTATTAAAATGTCGAAGTCATTCAAAGTGAAATGTTCAGATATTTCCTTCAGTCTAGGCTTTTCCTACTAACCATGAAGTCCCGTATACTATAAAATCGTAGTAACGGGTGGGACTTCCCTGTTTAAGCTATGACATACTGCACAATCTTGCTAACTGTGTCTTAAATTGGTTTCTATGCTAGCATTGTTTTTTTTTTTCTATCCTTAAGAAATAAATGAACAAAAATCCATCTCCAGAATTGGCACATTGGAACATTTATTTCCAAGAGAGATATAGGTATATTATTAAGGCTTAAATATTTCCGTACAAGGTGATGAATGAATTTCCATACATACAGTACATACATACATACATACTTTCTATGGTCTTATTCGGGCAGTTTCCAATTAAGACAGTGAAAAACAACTATATTGTGTTGTTCTTGAAAACCTTGGACATTTGAATCATGAGACACTCTCACCAAATAGAAAATGTAATGTTGGCCCAGAGCTACGTTCTGAAAAAAGTAAATGGACAGCCTTGCAAAAAAAGTCCTTCTTCTCACTTCCTCACAAGTGCTAACCCAAGCAAAGACTGCTATCACTAGCCGGATGCTATCTGTCTGCTTCCCCACTATTGCTTTCCAGTCATTATTGCCCTGTCCCTGGGATATTGGACACATTTTTCATTCGGCTCTGAGAGATTGGCACCGGGAAGGAGAGGGGATCTTTGAGGTAGAGAGTGGTCGAGTCAGACCAGGAAAGGGAAAAAAGAAGTTTTCCAAAGACGAATGGCTGATTTGATCTGTTTGTCAGTACTGGATAAAAAAACGAGGATATTCTTGGCACGGTGACCTTTGTGTTGATGGCTCTGATGACCAAGCCTTGAGAACAAAGGTTTTCCAAAAAAAGTAACTTGCTATTTTCAGAGATGACCATAGGCAGACAAACGTTTATATTAACACGTTTTTTTCTTTTTTTTAACGTTCAGGTCTGTGACTGTTCATCTCAAAAATGCTGCAGTTGAGTTGCTAAGATGCTTGAACTTGACTGTAAGAAAAACATGCTTATGAGTATCATAGACAGTTTTAAGAGGTAAAAAGTAGCATCTGCTTAGTGTATAAAGAAGTACACACTTTCATAGCCAAATGTAAACACAGGCACAGATTATGTGGAGTCAGTGTTTTAAACAGCCAATTCAACTATTTAAATACCTTTACCCGAGCAAAAACATCAAAACACAGGAATACAACTATTCACATCCTGTCTATTCTCCTCTTACCTGCTGTCTCTCTCCTCAGCTCTTCACATCATAATGTTTCCTGTTGTCTAGCTGTCATCATCATAAGATGTTGCTCAATACAGTGTACCTGGCAAGACGGGTTCTGACAGACCTGCATAACAGTGCCGACTGAAACAAAGGCATTTAAAGGCCCCATGCAATATTGATGTGAGGAATAATGCCGCTGAATGCTGCATATGAATATTTTATGGAGCACTGCACTCTCCCTGACACAAAGGCACTCAGACATAAACACACACACACACACACACACACACACACACACACACACACACACACCTCACACCTGACTGTGACTGTTATGAAACACTGAGATAACATTAAGTGTGTGGGCAAACAAAGGACAAGGTGCTGAGCTCATTCATTTAGAAAAGCGCCTTTTGAAGAAACTAAAATAATGCACAGCAGCCTTTAACTTTCTTCTAAAGCTCTGTCACTTAGCGCTCAGCCTATGCAGTCATTTAATGGATTGAGCACAAAGTCTCGAAAGTCAGTCAGAGGGACGTTTCGAGCCTGTTTTTTGAACAGCTGTCAGGGTGTCTTGGAGCACTTAAACACGAGGATTATGTTCATTTAGTTCGTAGAAAATTTAAAGACTATTTTTAATATCTGACAAACCATAGACAGCAGATTGGCAAGTAGATTGGACAATGGTGACGCAGCACAAGTTCGATCCAGGGAGAAGAGACAGGATGGTGGAAGAGTTCCCTCCCTGTGTCCCTCTTGCTCTCTCGTCCCGTTCTCCGAGTCGTTCTGCTCTGATGCCTCACAGAGGAGCAGTAGAGGCAAATCTGCTCCCTGCAGCCGCTCCTCGCTGCAAATGAGTTTAGGCTTCACCCAAATGAACTCCTCACAGAGCCTTTACTTCGCTAGTGCCCAAGCAAAACATGCAAAACCAGATCTCTGGGGTTCAAATCCAGCCTTAAAGCCAATCCAAAGAAATGCTGCCTAATCTAAAGTGCTCTTTTTCTCAAAAGTCCCGAGATTTGCGGCGTACACGAGAGTGCAATACTGCACTGAACAGAATGAAGGAATAACAATATGAGTGCAAATAATTAGATTTTACACAAAGGCAAACTGTACATGTTCGTTTGCCTCAAGGATGTCTCGTGCCGTTTGATAAGACTTCAGTTTTATGCTTTTGTTGCAGAGAGAAATAACTTAAATAAATTAAAAGGAAGTACTTGGCAAAGAAGAAAGAAGCGAACATATGGGAGGCAGGGCGAATTTGAACAAACTGCAGGTGCAAGTGTTTGAGTTGAGTGACCTTGAGATTTTTGGACTCGTGTATCTCGTGTGTGTATGTTTGTGTGTTCTCTCCCACGGACATGGGGGTTCACACATTATTCCATTTCCCTGTGTTCAAGCTGTGCAGCACTTTCACTGCGGGGTTCTGTAACTAGTGAGCCACTGTGCAGGCTTGTTAGCTGAGCTTTGAGACACACACACACAATTGCACCTTTTACAAGGTTTTTTTTTTTTTTTTTCTAATTGTCTTCCACCACGGCGAAGGCCCCAATCATAGTGCTTCTTTCGCCTTCCTAAACCAAAAACTCTTCCCCTGTAATTGCTGCCTACACTGTGAAAAGGTGAAATACCAATGCAATTTAATAATGCTTTGACAGAAGAAGAACAAAAGAACTGTGGACCACTCGTCTACATCAATTAAAAGAAAGAATAAGTCTGCAATAACAGCCATTGAGTAGAAAAGTTCAACAGTGGAGGAAAAAGAAGTGGATGACATTTTCAGATCTTAAGGACGGTGGTGTTTCAGGATGAAAGTTAAGTTTTAGATGCTGCATTTTTTTAGAGATTTTAACTCGCATGACGAGACGAGAATGAGCTCGGGAAGAAACACGTTTTAAATTTTTGTATTGTATATACACATTAATATACTCAACACTTCATGTCTATTTCATTTTAAATCACTCTTACTTCTAACATTATAATTTTAGTTGTTCAGGTGGAAAGTTGAATGTGATAAATCAGAAGTAGTAGAAATTGCTCATTCACAAACTGGGCAAGAAAAAAAACAAACAAACAAGCGCTGTCCTGTCAGATCGATTGCAAACATTTGGTCCCAGGTGGTTGTGATGTGGAAGAGATAGGACGGTAATTTAAACCAACCAATGTGCTAAATGTTTTGAATCCTCAAAGAAAATGTGCTGGTAAAAATCTTGGGACTGTCCTGCACAAAATGCAAAAACTAAAATCAGCAGAACGAGCTTGTTATACAAAGCTTCTCAACATAGATTTTGAATAAACTATAATAAGGAAGCTCGATATTCAGTGTTGAAGAAAGCAACATCCTGACATTGCGAGATTTAGAATTTGATCAGCTGCAAGCCACACAACCTGTCAGCTATCGCCCATGAAATTAAACATCTAAATGAAGTACCAGTCAACGTTTTAGTGTTTTGTATTTCATTACATTGTTTTTTCATTTTCCACGACATGAAAATAAAACACTGAGCAGCACCTTTAAAGCCCCTTTTGAATGAATGCGCCCTGATGACCTGTATTATTAGGAATGGAATCAGGACCAACACACTCACAATAACAGAAATGGAGTAGAATGAAAATAAATTGAGTGAATGAGAAAAAGAAAGAAAAAAAAAACTCACTAAAGACCACTTCAAGAGTGAAATGAATTTCAATCTACATCCTGACATGCACACACAAGTGGCTAACTGATGATTGCATATTTACCATCTCGCGTTCAGTCAGGTCTTCTTAAGTGAAAACACAGACTGCGCCGAGCTCAAACAAAACCGAGGGCTTAAAAGCTGCCATGATTTCAATTATTTGCGAGGAGGGCATTATTTTTGAAGCACTTACTCCTCTGAGGAGCAGACGTCAATAAGTGAACTGCAGGAAGTAGTTACATAAAAAAAAAAAAAACAACACAAAGGGAAAAGAAAATCAATAGAAGAAAGATTTCTGAAAACCACTCGTTCATTTCTCTTTTCATAAAGGGCTTCCAAAGCCAGGCTGAACGCTAGGCTAATGCTAACTCCTCCTTGTGTGAGTACAAGAGTGTGTTTAGTGGTTAATCAGAGATGTTCATTCTCCAGGGTCTCCTGTAGATCATCCAGGCCTATTAAAGAGGCAGGGCAACATGATTATCGGACATTATGGCCGATGCACCTGCTTCTTTAGGGTTAAAAAAAAAAAAAAAAAAGAGGAGGAGGAGAAATGTGCTCCTTACATATAGTGTGTGTTTCTTCATCAGGCAGGGCTAATGTATCACCAACTCAACTCCCAGGAAATTACCTCAGGATAGCGCCCTCCACTCTCAGGCGTGATTAATTGATCCGGAGAGAGCGAGAGGAGCAGAGACAGAGGGAGGAAAAAGTGCTGATGTGCTTCGGAAGAGGGGTAGATTGGAAACACAGCGGGGATGGGAAAGACTCGTGCTGACCTTTTTGACTATTAATGAAAGTGGGAAATGGAAACATGTGGAAATGTCTCAGGTTTCTAATGGATCCTGGATTTGGAATTGACACTATTGTACGGTACCCATTTCAGTCTGTTAACAACAAACGTCAGGTTGTTAAATATTGAATACTTCTCGATACTTTGATATTTTTAGATTCCACACGTTTTAAAACAGTAACATCTTTAATCAAATGATCGGTAGTATCAGAGAGGCCAAAAGACTTCAGACCTTCAGTCATAGCTCCTGCCACGAGGTCAAGAGAGAGCACTTACACACAAACATGTTTTCAACATATCTGTGCAAGTTACTGTACAAGTGTGCAGGAGTTTGCCTGCTGTGTAGGATCATTTAACACAGGAATTACTCAAGATTGAGTTCTTTTTGTTGCCATGGTATCGAAAAAGGTATTAATATCGTTTTATTTTTATCAAAGCTCATAATCTGGTATCATGACAACGCTGATCCGAAGAAAAGGTGTAGAAGAAAGGAGGAACTGGAAAATGTAAGAGTTTCTGACGATTGTGTAAAAAAAGGACTAGGTTATCATTTAGCACAAAAACATTGTGTGTGTGCGTGTGTGTGTGTGTGTGTCTAACCAGGCTTGCAGCTCTTGCTCTGCCTTGGCCCTGTCCTGCTCCAAGCTCTCGTGCAGCTCAGCAGTGATCTTCTTCCTCAGGGCCTCTTCATCAACTGGGGACAAGAGAAACGAGAGAGGGTTGTTTTTTTTAAGTAAACAGCTATTGTTCGCTGACAGGCATATTGTGTTTGTTTGGCCACTGAATAGAGTCCTGTTGTACAAAGGGGTTAGAGAGAGAAAGAGGTAGGTGGGTGTTTTTCGAACAAGTGTTTGAAAATCTGCATTCATCACAAAATGTGTGGTTCAGAATTAACATATAAAATACAATGATAAAGTGTGAGGTCCAGATTGGTCCGGCTGGGTTGTTACCAAAGCTGCAACTATTAGTTGACAAATGAGTAGAATGACTGACAGTCTATTGGCAGTCATTATTTGTTATTCAAAAATGAAAATTATTCCTGAGTATCAGCCAGTCATCCGTGCAGTTTTCCTTTTTGATTTCACTGGAAAAGTTGAATTAAATCATGGGGATTTTGGACAGATGGACAACAGCATTATTTTAAAGACATTTGATGACATCACTTTGAGATAAAAGAAATAGACATTTTTCACTTTACCTATCTTATATCTAACATAAAGTTATTGGAATCTAAAGCTTCAGTTTTCATTTTGCTGCAAGACTTACTATTTCTGTCATCAGTTTCTGAACAGTAGCTTGTGTTAGGCCAAAGATAACACATCCTATATTGTCTTTACACACACACACACACACACACACACACACACACACACACACACACACACACACACACACACACACACACACACACACACACACACACACACACACACACACACACACACACACACACACACACACACACACACACACACACACACACACACACACACACACACACACACACACACACACACACACACACACACACACACACAAACAATACGGTACAGTACACACATCCTCTGTTCCCAAATCCCAGCAGCACACCACCCTCTCTACATATATTCACGTCAGGGGACATCATACACACATCATCCCATGTCTCTGCAGCTCTGTCTTGGCAGGTAATTAAGCATGAAAGTAAAGATGCCAGCTTGTGACCCGACAAAAACGTGCTTTGAAGTCTAAAGTGTCATGCCGTATGCTGCAGCACTGCAGTGTGCGTGTGCTTGTGTGTGCGTGTGTGTGTTCCCTTTTGTCAGAGTCTGTTATTACCTGGTTATGTGCGGTAGGTAAGGCCAGTGGACATCCACGCACAACTTAACGTCCAGCTAAAACTGATCGACACTAAGACTTTACAAGGTGGGAAGTCAAGTCATTCCTTTTATCTTCTTGTTCAGCCTTTATTTTATAAGTTACTTACAGTCTTTACTTTGTTATTCTACACTTAGAAGTGTTCTGCTCTACAAAGTGAAGAGAATGAATATGCAGGTTGAGGTTAAAGGAACTTTGGTCTAAAGTGATTCGAAACAAACACGCGTGCGTGCTAAGTGATAGATAGACAACTTTCCCCTGCATACTGCTCAGTCATTATAGACCAAGAAGGCCGTTATACCGTCAGCATCACAAGAAAATCACTATCATCTCGTCTGACAGCACTATTGATCTAACTGTAGAGGAGTGTTACAGCTTTTACAACCTGTGCACTGAAATCCTAACTCTGCCATCTTCTTCAGTAACAAGTGAAAAGGAAAAGTTGGAGCCAGCGTGGAATAGATATAGCAAAGTATACCACAGATAATAAAGCCAGATATTTCATTTAAATGTTATTAAAAACCTGATGGGTGCATCAAGGGCACCATTGGCTATTCATCACATTTCTCACAAAGGGGCAAAAAAAAGTGACATTTAATTTGATCCATAATGCCAACACTGTCAACAATAAGGGTCCTTGCGAGCCGTTAAACCAGTTCACAACATCAAGGCTGTACTAAATCACAAGGTAGTGCTGATTGTGACTACAAAAAGCTATTACGATTGGAACACATAACTGTACAGAAAACAGAAGCCAAACCCAAGAGGCATGAAATCAGATTTTAAGCCCTATCAATATAAACTTTTTTTTCCATAAGGTGAGACTTCCATATCACAATCTTATGTCCTTCAAATATTCAGACTTATTGAAAATAGTCACACGTACACAACGGAAAGTTAAATTATATAAAAGTCCTCTAAGTTCAGGCAAGCCTCAGCAACTCCTCTGCTATCACCAGATCCTCTTCAGCCCTGCAGAGAGGCTTCAGATATCTAGCAGGCCCGCAAGGTCAACCGGCGAACAGGTTCTGATATGATAAACACTGTCTGGGGTCCTTGAGCAAGGCTGGTTAGGGTCAGAGACAATTCCAGATCGACAGCGCCCGTGTCAATCCTGAGTAGGACATGTAAATGTTAAAAAGATTAAAAACTCATCATCTTTTTAGACGTGTCCCTCTCCTTTCCGTCTCCACCAATCACTGAACCCAGTGGAAGAAAAAAACCCCATTGAGAACGAGGAGAGGCAGTGAAGCACGGGCTATTGGCAGTGGAGATAATAGATGAAGGCAAATTGCGTTTCTCATCAGAAGTTTCATTAACCCCGAGACCCGCATGGAGGGCATAATCTGTAACATTACTACTTCCTCACGTTTCTAGCTAGCGCTTAGTTGAATCACAGCACACCTTTCACAAGGTTCAAAGTAAGAAAGTAAGCTTCCAGCCCCAACAGGCAGGTGCCAATTCTGTTTCTCTTTTATTCACACGTTTTCCTATTAATTCAATCTCATGTTATGAAAAGGAAACTGACTTATCATTTTTACATTTTACCAAGATGACAAGGAAAGTCTGTGTAAAAAAAAAAAAAAGAGACATGATATATTTCACAATTTTCTCACAGTCACTCACATCCCTCCCAATGTTTTTCCTTTGTCTCTGCTGCTCTTTCATTCTCTCTGCGGCACCAGGGAGACATCTTAAAGCAGGCTATTAGTCCAGCGCAGTGTGTGGGCTCTGGCGTATGAATATTTATAGCCCATTGGAGAAGGTGTAGGAGGTTCAACCTTGACTACGGCGCAATCAGCGCACATACTGACTCAGGCCGTGATTTAGAGACAGCTGACCTGCAGAGAGCCTCACTCGATACCTAACTCTCGTGGATACACATAATCAATGTCCGCCTCATTACGGCCCTACCCTTTCAGGATTGGGCTGAACTTTGCAACTTTTCTTTTTTTTTTTTAACGAGATTCACATTCATCGTGCTTTGAGTTTGGGTTTTGTCACTTAAAAACAGCACGCTTGATAAATATTCCAAGTGGACTTTTTTTTTTAAACTCGCCTTAAAAAACTTGCTTTGTACATATATAATGAGCTCTGAGGTGACCTTGCAGACAGTCACCTGATGTAAATGTCAACCAACATTGCTGTTGTGTGGTACTTTACAATAAGGGCCAAAGCCAGAGGGAGTCAGCCCTCTACAAAACTGTAAACAATCAATAAGGGATGTGGGCCTTCCCAAACTATGAATGCACTGGTAATATACTTTTGAAAAATGTGGATTCACAAAAACAAGGAACATTTTTTTTTTTTTTTTACATTTTTAGTGCTGGAAGTTACAAAAAAAAGGCATGCACAATGAAAAAACAACAAACTCCACATGGGGAAACATTCATCTGTGTAGTAAGACTGGCAGAGATGTGTGTTTTTGTGGATTGTAAAAGAATGAATTTTTTTTTTAGACCTCCAACTGTATTACTAATGCGCTCAAACTTAAAGGCACTGTCATATCACAGAAGCCTTGTGGCCAAATAAAAAAATAAAAAAAAATATTATAAATAAGCAGACTCACACAGACTGGCCACCTCGGTCCCTTAATGAGGCCTGGTGGGTTGTTGTGTGAAACTGCGGAGGTGTCGTTTTAATCACTGGAGTCAGTGTGGCGTGGCATAAGTTGGCCCTTTTTTAATTACCTTACTGATTGAGCACAGTCAAGGATGGGGGAGCCTGCCCACTCTCTTGGTGCCAGCCTCGGTGGAACTACCCCCCCCCCCCCCTCCCACCGCCATCCCACGCCCTGTTCTGTGCGTTGTAATGAATAAAGTAACATTCAGATGTCCTCTGCTGAATATGTCAAGATACAAGGGATGTGCAGTGCACCCACACATTAAGAACAGTCGGGCGACAAACTTACAGACGGGAGGGGGAGGTAGTAAGATGGGAAGTTTGACTCTGATATAAACACTGATCATTAAAACAATGTAACCCTGAAATATCAGCGTTATTATCAATAGGAAAGAGGCCACTGCAATTTTTTTCCACATATACAATTAAACCCAGTACTAACAAGAAAAAAATGAACTTAAAATGACTTTGTACTCCTTAAATAATGATAACTGTGATAACCATTTCAACAAGACTTTAAAAGTCTGGGACAGAAATGAAGTTTGGTGGTTTGTGGAAACAAACTGAAGACAACACTTGAAGCTACCAGTTGCCTTTTTACACAGAAAAGAGCAACATAGGCATCCAGCGTGTTATATTTGGCCACTTGTTGAACTTAATTCAACAAATCCAAAGAGAGAGCTCCGGCTCTTTAATAATCAATGTTCAGAATTGCAAATTTGGTTAAAAAAAACTTGAACCA
The DNA here is from genome assembly GCF_947650265.1 of Symphodus melops. NCBI lineage: Eukaryota > Metazoa > Chordata > Actinopteri > Labriformes > Labridae > Symphodus > Symphodus melops. The sequence continues at coordinate 7,167,152 of NC_136712.1, forward strand.
AACAATAACACTGCACAGTCAGACCACAAAACAAAGAGGACACTACTGAGGTGTTTATAGAAACGTAAACAACTGCTCAGTTCAGTCTAACTTTGAGTGTTTCCCTGAACCACAAGAAGGAGAAGGGTTATTTAGACAGCTCGAGCTCCGCGGTGACGAGGCATAACGGGCCACTAATTACAGCAATGATTCATTAACACCGACAGTAACAAGAAAGAATTCATCTTTTCATTAATAGTAGGAGAATGGCAATGAATCATTATATGACTAAGGCTACAGCTGGACCCGTTTTAAAAAATGAAGACTAATTACAAACTGTGGGGGAAAAGTTGGAGACAAAAAGCTTAAGGTGGCTCAAAGTAAACACCCACACAATGAAAACATCATTAAAATTCAATAACGCTGGACTTAAAATAAATCCTCGGACGGGTTCATTCCCTCACAACCTTTGGCTGTTAATTAACCGTGCTGCCAAAGAAGCGGCACGTGTGTCAGAATCAAATGAGCCATTAGCGAAAATAATTTGTTTCTTGGGGTTTCATGAAATATGAATCCCTCCTGTGACGAGTTAAAAGACATAAGAAAGGAAGTTTGTCCAACTTCCTGGTTGGTCAGAAATCACAGCTGCACATAATATTTTGAAAATATGATGGACAAACATTTTAGCTTGAAGTCAAGAAGTGTTAGGACAATTGTCTCTCATATACTCCATCACCCTTTAACAAATCAGGAACCTTTTATGCTTGTCCCTACTTCATTGCTCACTAGTTGCTGGTGAAAGAGTATTATGCATCCTGATTTTCAGTATACTGACATAAAACTCACCTGTGGGTGCAGGAGGAGGAGGAGGTGGAGGCAAACTGGGCTCAGGCTCTACCACTGGCTCTGGGACAGGAGCAGGGCTTGTTGGTACCACTGGGGGCTGAGGAGGAGGTGCAACTGGTTCACAAGGAGCATTAAACTCAGGCAGGGAAGAGGCAGCAAACAGCTCAGCAGATTGCGAGGACAAAGTGTCAGGCAGGATGGAAGCAGGCTCAAAGAAGGTTGGGGCAGACAGGGGTTCTGATTCGGGCAAGGAAGGGGTCATGATTGGTTCAATAAGCAAGGGAGGAGCTGGCATGGGTTCGATTACAGACAAAGGAGCGGTGGATTCAATGACATGTGGAGGAGCAATGGCTTCAATCGCTGAAGGAGGCAAAGCAACAGACTGAATTATGGGAGGTGGAGGAGATGGTTCAATGACAAGGGGAGGAGGAGCAAGCGGAGCAATTTCTTCCACCACAGCGGGAGCAAGGTAGGGAGGAGGAGCGGGAGGGACAGAGGTAGGCAAAATTACCGGCTCTGCAACAGCAGGAGCAAGAGGAGGAGGTGCTGCCACAGGCTCTAAAGCAGGAGCAGCAACAGTATTAGCAGCAGCTGGTGATGGTGCTGAGGTTGGGAGCACCTTGTCAACAATGGTCGGTGCTGCTACCTGTTCTGTGGGAGGTTGAGGTGGTGCTGCGACAGCCTCTGTGGCCAATTGAGCTGGTGTAGGAGGAGACGGAGGAGCAACAATATCTATGAGAGGAGGAGGAGGAGGTAAAGAGGTGATGGGGTCAAACGGGGGAGGCACTGGCAGGAGGAGAGGAGAGGGAGTGAAGGTGGGCGCCTTGGAAGGTGGTGGAGGGGGAGCATGGTTTGGTTTGGTAGGAGCAACAGGTTCCCTCATGCGGTTGATGACATTCTCAGAAAGCTGCAAAGGAGAGCGGAAGAAAGGTTTCAGTTGGACAACAGCCGAATCAAACTTAAACAAAAGAGAGAGTGGTGGTTGACTGATGCAGAGTGGAAGTTAAGAGAGTGGACACCGCTGATAAAGAAGCACAAAACAGAGAAATATGACATCATTTTATTGTTTCACAGTTATTCCCAAAAAAATAATCCAGACAAACATGTAGGATCGAGCAGGTTTTTGTCTATGCTGTCATTTTTAAGAGATGGGTACAAAAGTGGTTTATTTTTGTTGATTTGTTATCCACATGTTAGGAAGACAGCAATGATGAGTGCTTTCACAAAAACTGCTCCTATGATGACACATGCAGCGTGTTTAATTGCAGAAGATAAAGCTGTGTTTTCAGTCTTGTTATGCAACCCCTTACAACACTTGGCATTAAACAGGATTACAACTCATGGAAACTCAACATTAGCCTTGCTTGGTCTGCACGGCAAATGAATAAAAATAGACGAAAGCCTCATCTGATCGAGTAAAGCCTCTCTATCTGATCTATATTTAACATCAGCTGACAGTAGGACCATCCAAAAAACACATGGTGATTGTCATTCATCGTTTTTACAACGGGGGTTTAATAAAATAATAACAATAAAAGAATAAAGCTCCCCAAAGTATAACATCTTTTTCCAAAACTGAAGCAGACCAAAGTTCCTTTCATTCATAAAATGACAGCAGTGCACGAGGACAGTGACGTCAACGTCAACACACTTGCAAGGACACATTCAGAACTGTTTTTGCTTTAAATCTCATAGGTGCTACTAACTCTTTCTGAATACTTTATATGCTTATACAACACACGAGTACAACTACTTTTGTTGTAGATTTAAACTCGAGATGCTTGGAGTAAGTTAGCACTAACACTTAGCATAGATACTTTAGACAAGTTATGTGATGTTGTCACGCTTCTTAGCACAGCAAGCTAGTAGACTTTTACAGCTTACAGTTGTCGTATTACTGAAAAAAATATGACTGAGGAAGCCAAGAAGCACCTTTTAATTCAATTCCAGACAGGTGTGTGTGTACTTTCACTCACCCGTATGCCCTTCACCACTGTTATGTTCTCGTTTTCGTCTGACTCAAATGACACGCGGCGGGTACTGTTATTCGCTCCCATCGTCGGACAGCAGGTTCTTCTTCTACATTAAATATTTCTTTAATGACACTATCTTGTAATAAGTTTGCGTAAAGGGCCCACACACACGCCGCCTCTGCTTCAGTTCACCCGCACTTCCTTAGCATGACGTGTGTGTGCGTCGTCGGATTTGATTGGACGAAAGTGTCTTTGGGGTCTAGTATCAGAGATTGTGATTGGATATGTTGAAGCAGATGCCTGGGAGTGCAGCAATGTATTATATGGCAAGCCGTTTGACAGCTACACTGGATACATTTGAAATGTATCAATTACTTGCCATAACACACCTTTTATATATCCGCAGACTTTTCCTTTCCTCATTTGTAATTTCCACCAAGCCAAATTAAATTATTTTGTTATTCAGAGGTTTTTTATTTCAACTGTAATTCTTTCAATCCTGGGAATTTCACTACAGTATGTGAATTTGGTTGTGAAATGTGAAAGTTGGAAAAGAAGCAATTCTATACTATATTTTCTGAACTAAACACAAACTTTTTTTATTCAAAGTGTCCCTGAATAAAGTTTGGGGTTAAAAAGCTACCAAGAGAGTGATGGTGGCGGTTTATCTGTTGTGGCCTACTACCTTACCACATTTTCCTTTCTTTGTGTATAGAGTTGTGAATATACCTCATAATCTGTCCTTTTCTCAAACTTTCAGATTTCTCTACCAAAACTATATAGTGCACCTTAATGAACATTCTGGATATCTGATATTAAATAATTCAGAGAAAAAACCTTTGAAAATCAACAATTCAATAATAGAGAGTAGTACATTTTAGTTTCAAATAACATCAATTAATATTGCAGCATTTATCATGTAATTTAAAATATTCCCAAATACATTGTGATTAATAATAATGTAATTTTGGACATGTAAAACACATGGGATAGAAACACCTAATATATTTCTGATTATTCAGATACCTATACATTTAATTCTTTCTGTCCAAAATGTAGTTTTTGATAACACTTGAAATTGTGAATAAAGTACAATAAACACAACTGTTAAAAACATGACCAAAACAGCACACCACACACAATTCAACCAAAGCCCGGACTTTAAAACTGGACATTTGTAAAATCTGAAATGCGAATTTAGAGGAAACAAACACAGATTATGGGCACAAAGAGATCATACTCTTTGGACTACTGTTGACTGATATTTCTTGAGAATTTAAAATCAGGATAATAGATATAATGTTTTGGTGTTCCTCTTTACCACTTGTCCATGCAAACAAGACAGTACTTATCTTCTTGTTAATCACGAGGGGAAGAATTTGTAACAAGTTTCCAAGGAGCATCTTTGAAGAGCTTAAAGTACTGTATGTAACTGACCCTTTTTTTGTTCCTTATTTCCTCTAATTATACTTTTTAAAGTTATTATCTTTAAACTAGACTTTAATAAGCACTCAACATTAGATTAAGGAAGATTTTTTGGGCCGAGGACATTAATTGTTTATTGATCACCAGAACCGTATCAGCGAAAAGGACCTGCTTAATTACAGCTTTTGCTGTTATTGATCGTCTATTATACTTTTTTTTCTGTTTATTTAAAAGAGATAAGTTTTAATTATGCACTATGCTGGAATAAGTAGATCTTGTTTGTTCTATAAAACTTGCCTCTTACACTATTCTAAACTGAACATCAGGTGAAGGACAGAGAGGGATTGTGAAGCAGTATTTGCATTTAAATCCTTACATTAAAGATCATATAGGCAGGTCCTGCAAAGACCCTATTGTTCTTGTATTTGATCCACACACAGGTCAGCCTGTCAAAGCAATCAGTTAGCGTCCAAACACACAATAAGCTGAAAGAAATAACCTTGGCTCTGCGTTATTGAAGAAAAAAACCCCTGTAGATTAGTTGGACTGATGGGACTTGGCCTGCAGGGAAAGGTGATAAGAACTTCAAAATTAAACTTGGAAGAGAAGCTAGGCACCTTCCAAAGAAAAACACTGACTCCTGGATGACACAGCGATTGGTTTTTTTTGTCAGGAAGGGACACAAAGATCACCCACAATGTTATCTCGTCAGTCCACCGGCGCATCAATCAAGGCCCAGGCTGTTGGGAATCGACCCCTTTTGCTTCAGAATCAATGCCCTCTCCTATTCTCATCGGTACAGAAGAGATTGTCAGAGATACAGAGCAGAAGAGCCCTGCCAAATGCAACACTTTATGTTCTAAATGGGAGAGGCTATTAACTTACTGACACACTCTTTTTTTCTCCCTCGACCTTTCCTTTATCAGTCTCAAGAGGACAGGATTGAAAATGGAACGATGAAGTAGTTATTTCTATCGTTATATTGGCATTGCAAATTACTTAAAACATCAATCTACTGCAAGTATCATTTTCGTGCACTCTCAGTAGAATCTGTACCATTGTGCAAAAAAATCTATCATCCGTTGGGACTGAGACCAATTAAGAATATATAAGAAATAATCTTAAAATAGATTTTTTTTTCTTGTGAATGGCTTGTTTGTCTTTTCCAATGTTTCTTTAAATTTAATGAAAAAATATGTTTTACTCATTCATGTTATGTAGGCTATAATTCATAACTCAGGTAGGAAATCTAGCTGAACTCTCAAAATCAGGAAAACAATCTTATTAACCTACGACATATGAATTTTTATTACATGTATGTACATGTATGTCATATATGCCTAGTTTTGTAACACCCATTTTTATATCATTTTACCAGAATCTTCTAATGTCTGACTCTTGCTGACTTAGAAATCTGTTGAAGCCCACTCTTTACAAAATAAACTACATCTCCCAGAATGCCTTAGTGCGTCCTCGCGCTTCTGTCTTCCTGTTTGGGTGCCGCAGCTGGAAAAAATGGCAGCTGACACAGGGAGATACAGGAGTGCAGTTAGCAAAAACAAAGACCCCTCTGGACTTCTTATCTCCGTCATAAGGTGAGGTTTGTCTTATTATTTAGATAAAGTTTACGTGCTGCTCGGACGTCAGGTAGCTCTTGAAGTGTGCGTGCATCTCCAGAAAGACACAGCTAGCTTTTAAGCTAAAGCTACATGTTAGCAACATCCTTCCTGTTTGAGTTGCTGAGTTTATCAAAGAAATGAATGCTCTCATGTTTACCATTACTTTTCACTAAAACTGGTAATTGAACGGTAAATATTAACAGCATATTCCATATTTCCGGTCTTAACATTTAGCCCCTTAAGTACTGCAATAACTCCATAGCATGCTATTAAAGAAAATGTTTAACTTATATGATGAGGATGAGAATACAATATGATTGTTCTGCTGACTGTACGAGTTTCTATGTTTGAACTTGTACTGTAGATGTTAGAGCACTGTGACATGCCCGTTCATATTAAAATGATGCACATACTGTTTGGATTGTTTACATACAAAGTCCATTATTGTTACTCACAGAGCTCTGACTGCTCTCTTCTGTTTACTGCCTACATTTATGAGTAATGACTTCATGACTCGTGAGGAGAATTTAACTGTCTCTTCACTCTTGGTTGAAGGACTCTGTCCAGCAGTGATGATGTTGAAGACAGGGAGACAGAAAAGGGTCGTCTTGAAGAGGCCTTTGAGACCTGTGACAGGGATCTAGATCAGCTGATTGTTCAGCATTATGCTGAACTTACCACAGCCATCCGGACCTACCAGAGCATCACCGAGCGCATCACCAGCTCCCGGAACAAGATAAAACAGGTAGGAAGAAATGTTCAAACACATGCACACTAGACACATTCATCTGGATGGGTGTGAAATCCAAGACTGGAATTCATTCTTAATTTTAAAGCAGTAAGTAATTTTAAGGACCTTGATGGACTAGAATGCTGCTATTATTTTTTTCAACTTTTCAAACTGTCCTTTTCATACTGTAACATGAGATAATGTTGTTTCTGGTACCTATCTTTTATGCTGTCATCTCGTGAACTTTATTTGGAGATCAGAAGTGCACATGCGTATGTAGCTGTGCAAAGTTTGAGATGTCATTTACTGTTTGTGCTTACTGACTGTTTAAAAAGAAAACAATAACAAAGACCCATAAGATGCAGCCAAAAGAATCCAGATACTTTCGTTTTTAGGGAGCTCTGTGGCTAAAACATGCCCAGTGGATAAGCACTGTTTGCTCCTTTTCTGTAATTTAACCCGCTTGTTCCTTACAGGTAAAGGAGAACCTCCTGTCTTGTAAGATGCTGCTCCACTGCAAAAGGGACGAGCTGAGGAAGCTGTGGATCGAGGGCATCGAGCACAAGCACGTCCTCCAGCTGTTGGACGAAATCGAAAGCATCAAGCAGGTGCCTCAGCGGTTGGAGGCCTATATGGCAAGCAAGCACTACCTTCATGCTACAGACATGCTGGTGAGTAGACTAATTGCAGTGGGTGCAGTTTTTATTAAGAATCAGACACAAGATAAAAGCAAAAAATAATAATAATAAAAAAAAATTGCATGATAGTTTTTTAATGCATTTCAATAGGATGTCTGGAGATGTATAGAAATGGTTGCCTGTGGACAAATGTAAATGCATGCAGCAGTAGTGAGGCAGCATGGCTTTGTTGAGCTTCTTGTTGTGCACAGTACAAATACATAAAGCCCAGTGTCCATGAAGTGCTGCTGCTCAGGTTGATTTCCAGCCGCCTGTCATCCCTTTTTAAAGAATGCTTCTGTAGCCTTGAACAGCCCAGTGGATGCGGCTCTTTTACTTCAAGCGAACACCATCTGAGTGCGAGTGAGAGGGGGCCTGCAGGTGTGTACGTATGGCTGTGCTCTTGTTCTTTTGATGTGCGCTTGCAGCACGCTCCGCAGGGGATCAGGAGGACGGCATTGAGGACTAAACGACCCAACTCTCTGATGTCTCTTTTCCTTTCCTTCCCCTTTTCCTCCCTCCATTCCTCCGTCACTCCCACACATCTTCCTTCAGACTTTGGCAATAATTAGTTTGCTAGAATGGAGTTATCTGAGGAGGAGGAGGAGGAGGGGAGGGGGAAAATGGATGATTGTACACCCAAAGGACCATGAAAAATCCTTTTTGTGGGCGAGCAGAGAAGGTTAGCCTCATCCAACCGATGGTATAGCGTGTTTTGACAGGTTCTGGAGGGTTCAAAGTCAGTTGAACGTTATAAGGCTCTGCCTTTTAAACTTCAAATGTATTTTTTTTCTCAAAATCAGTATGGTGCTTTTTGGTTTGTGTGGGAAAAAAAAAAAAGCAACCTTTTAAAGTTAATTTTATTCCCAGATCCAAATGCTTGTGGATGCACTAATTCTACCCTTTGCCTCTGAGAGACATTTACATATCTCATGAATTAAAAAAAACCCAAACTGTCTGCTAAAGCAATGTGATTCAATGTTAATGTGACTAAAACAATTTTTTCTTTAAACAAGTAATTAACAAAACACAAGCATACATATGGAGGGTGGAAGGAATGTTTCATCACAAACTGAAGTTTCCCACTCTCTTTAAAATCTCAACTTTTAGGAAGAAAAAAGAGTTTTTCAGACAAAATCTCATGATGTTATACTTCTCTGAGAGTCCTTGTTGTCTTTATTCCCATCATGCTGTCACTCAGTAGAGGACTCAGCTGTCCCTTGTTTTCTAATTTTCCTTCTGTTGTTTTCTCTCTTTTTTTCACGTCATTTTTGTCTTTAAAAATAAATGTAAATCTTTTTTGTGGTTACAAAAGCATCATTGTTTTGCTTTTGATATGAAGACAGGCAAAAGCAGATAACGTGTACTAACTAACAACCCTCTCTCTCCTGTTTTGCATTTGTCCAGGTGTGTGTTCGTATGAGTCATGCCTCTACGAGTTGACAATTACAATTCAGACTGTGCTCTCTGTCTGCTTTTGAATGGCAGTCTTACACCTGGTTTAAACGACACTGTTGTTGGTTCCAGGTTCTGCCCTGCTTTCTGCTCCTCTTGCCTTCCTCTCTTCTTTCCTGCTTTCCTTTCTTTCTTTCTTTCGTTCTATAGTATCATGAAACCCAGATGCAGTCATACAATTGAAGACATCCTCTTTAGAGCAAAGAGCTTCGTGATTATCTGTCCTGTTTACCCTTCTTCTTCTCCTCCTCTTCTCTACCCTGAAATATTCACCAGAGGCTTTATATCCCTCATCCTCCTGACAGTCGAGCCACACCTAATGATATTAACCAACCTTCCTCTGTCATCCCAGCCCAGTGGTAATGAGACATTCCCCCCTTACACCCCCCCCCCCCCCCCCCCCCCCCCACACACACACACACAAACACAGAGCAAAATAAACGTTAACTGATTTACAGTTACACAACACCACACACACACAGTCATAAACAGTCACGTATGAGAGCTGTAAACACACACACACACACACACACACACACACACACACACACACACACACACACACACACACACACACACACAGAGGACATGCTGAGTCTCACAGGCATGCAGAGTTATTCTATTAAGCCAAAGGGGGGCTGATCATGCAGTGCATTAGCTCATTTTGTCACTAATGTGGCTCTCATTTGCATCAACACACACTTGACCCATGTCTCCCAGCCCAGTATTAACAACCCCCCCCCCAAAAAAAAAAAACACATAAAAAAAAAATCCCTCCTGGCCTACTCGAGCCTTGCAAACATTTCACACTGCGCTATCATCAGGCCATTAGTGCCCTTGATGTACACGTACAGGCTCACCAATGTGACAGGCAGGTTTTATTTAATAGCAGGAGAATATATAAATGTATAAATTGAATGTATGCTTATTGTACTATAGCTGCTGCTGCTGCTAATAAAATGGGGGGGGGGGGGATGACGGAGTTTGACCCAGGAGCATGTTAAGAGATGTTTGTTAAGCTTTTAAAGGGTAATGTGTTTTTCAAAGGTTGTCCATGACACTGTGTATATAATTGTATATGGTGTATATGATGAATGTGGATCTGCAAGTAAAGGACTAGCATTTGGTTTCCTTTTTCAGATTGTATTGACCCGTCATGACTGAGCAGGCTTTGACAACATTCAAGAAAACAGTCCATGTGGAGAGCAAAAAAGGCAATTTAATGTCTTAAAACACAATACAGGAAACCATCAGGAATCATCACGTAACAGCTGAGTTTAAGACAATACGGATGTAACGATTTACAAAAGTCACAACACGATTTATTTTGAGAGAATCAGGAAGCGATTGGAGCTTCTCAATCTGTCGACTAAAGGCGGCATCATGCCAGTTGTGCTGTGTGTGTCGTTCATTCTGAAGCAGGACTGTCGAGCAGCGATGAATGTTTTGCCTCCACACTTTACTCCAAGTTAGGTCAGGATAGTTTTTTAGTAACTTTGAAAGTTTTTCATGCGCTGGTATAAGAATAAGATGTTCACTATTTTGTGGAAAATCTTATCATGCCACCTCCAGCCCCCGCCCTCTACTTTACAAAATGTCTTCTGTTGTTTCTCCAGTCAAGGCCAATATTTTAAACAAATATACAAAGAACGCACAGAAGAAGCCCATGTTGTTGTTGTTGTTGTTGTCATATGCAGGTGTCAGCGGTAGAGTCCTTGGAAGGCCCGCTGCTGCAGGTGGAAGGTCTTGGAGATCTGCGTCTGGAGCTCCACAGCAAGAAACTCAACATCCACTTGGTGCTCATCGACGAGCTGCACCGTCATCTCTACATCAAGTCCACGAGTCGACTGGGAACCAAGAACAAGGACAAAAATGCTGCTCGCCTTCCAGGGTAAGAGGTGGTTTGACACCTTCATTCAAAGCACATTTTGCATCCTGGGAAGAAAGAAAACTTTGAAATGGTACGTCATTATCATCGGGGGTTGCTTGGCAGTTTGCTGGCTGTGTAAAGAATGAATTAGTGTTTCATTATTGTTGCTGTTCTTTTGTACAAAACTACATTATTTTGTGCATTACCACAGCTTTTCAAACATTACAGTAAATTTGTTTTCATTTCATTAAAAAAAAAAGAAAAGAAAAAGAAAAATAACAAACGCCATGAGCTTCAGCAAAGCTGTACCTTTTCTTTTATGGTTCAACATGACCAACATGAACTACCCCCGTTTGTCACTAATACACTTCGTAAAAGGACGAGAGAGGCAAAGGCAGTGAGGTGGATCAAAGTCACAGACTTTTATAAAATGTGTCTTTTTAAACAGTTGATTTGGTCAGAGGCGCCATACTGCGTGCTTATTATAAAGTCACAGATACACAGCCTTCAAAGGGCTTCACTCTGTGCAAAGTTTGAGGCTGTAAGAATGTTTGTTCATTAGAAGTTATTCTATTGCTGAGACACCTTGCCAGTTGTTTATTGCGATGAAAACAGAAATTCAGCCAATTACTGACCAAAACAATTAGATCCTGCAGAAGTAGTCGCTCACTTTCTTCATGTCTTTACTTTTTGGATGAAGTTTTGAAGTTCCAAAGAAACAGAAAAATAAACATCCCGCATCACTTCTTTAAAAAAAGACATACCTGTTGTTCACTGATTGGACACTTTAAATACAAGGAAAGTTGTAATATGTGCTACAAGTCCATTCCTGTGATCACGTTTTTATTAAGTGTGTCAGAGAGATAAATCAACTGCTTACTACTTTCAGCAAATGTCCCAATTGAACATCCACACTGTGTTTGTGAGGCTTTGAATGATACTGTGCAGCAGATTTTGCAGCCATTGGAAGATAACCTCAGCCATACCTCCGTGACCAATGGGCTGCTTTCTTAGTTTCACGATGTTTCTGTTTCACTTCTTAGAGGTAACGCGGCACAAGAGCTGCATACACACTGTTGATGCAGTTGTGCTTCACGGAAGGCATTAAGTGTTTCCATTTCTACACATGCCTGTCTGTGTGTGTGTGTGTGTGTGTGTGTGTGTGTTCATGTGAGGTGCAGTAATTATGGTGGCGGTGGGTTGCTGAGACACAGTGATTTATTGCACAGGGTCAGACGGTGACAGGTCCCGGCCTTTCTGTATTGGGTCGCCTCTAACAACAAGCCAGCCTCCATACACCCGACTCACTTAGCAGGCACACTGTGTTTATACCGCCCAAGTTAAAGGACCTGGATTGCGTCCACCTCAGTCTCAAGACTTGATAAATGGCTCATTGGAAAGCAGCGACAATCCCACCCAGAGACGCAAGGCGTTTCACTGTATTGTGATTGTTTTTGTTCCAACGAGGCAGGTTAGCGGCTGCGTTTCTGTAAAAGCATACTAAACTTTTATTTGTGCACAAAAAAGGAATCAGTGCAATGTTCTGAAGTTGATTTAGGCCGGTTCTTCTCACACACCCTGTTTATCACCAAAGTAAAAACAATATTTCTGATAACATGACTCGTTTCATTTTATCTCTGAATACTCGTTTTTTTTTTTAATAGTTCCACAGGCAAAGATGCATCTCCAATGCCTGGGTTGGATGTCAGCAGTCTGTCCACCCCGCGCAAGCTTTTGGATTCATCACAGTTCAGCACACCTGGATCCAGTAGTGGTACGATCCTCCATCATATAATTTATTTATTATTTAACAAAGATTATTATTTTTTTTTTTAAAACAAGGTCATAATTAAGGAAGATATTGGAGGTAGCTTGCTAAAAGTAAGGCAAATAAAGTGGGATTTTTGGTGGGTGTTTAAAAAGATCGCAGGTTATATGGTCTGCTCTCCATTTAAAATTGCATACATAATAAATACGACACGGATAAACATGCCGATAGAGTAATGCCCTCTAGCCCTGTGGATGACAACATGTGTAGATTTCAATTTGCTATTTTGTTTTCAATGTGCTAATATTCTCAGTCATAATGAAGCCATGAGCACCACTCTGAAATACATTCATTTGCATGTCATTAAAGTTACGTACCGCCGACCATGCACGTGTGCACAAACAGCACACACAGTGTCACTGAACGCCTGCAGCAACCAGACCTGAAAACTAAAGACTTTTTTGCACACATCCACGTTTTTTTTCTTTTTTTTCCCCTTGGGGCTAATGTCATAACATCGTCGACTTAGATCATAATATACATTTCCGTCCCAATGCGCTGTAATCATCTTGTCCCCCATCACATCATCAGCCAACCCAGCGTCTCTGTCATCACAGCAGGAGAGCGGCATTCATTGTACTCAAACTGGTTACCAGCTGATAATGCAAACTGCTGTTCTTAGGATTGTATGAATTCTCCCTCGGATGTAGGGGCGTCAAGTCTGAAGCTGCATTCCTCCCAGGCAGAGCACGGAGGAACGCAAACAAGAAGATAATGAAAAAAGTTAATCCTGCAATAACGTGGTGTTCCCTCTGTGCTTCAGAGTTTTTATATAAAGCCTGGCACTTTTTTTCCCCACCCACTATTGGCATTCCAGCTAAAGCCAGTCACCATTTCTTTGTGGCTCTGTAGATAACAGAAACACTATTCACCCTACTTTGTTTTGCCACCTAGTGTCCTTTCACATGTTAATTTATTTCTTCTGCTATCTAACAGTGACTGATTTCTGACATTAGCGGGATCGATTTTACATGGCTTTAATTTCATCCTTTAATTCCCTCAACTAAGTCTGATACCGTAATGACCGCACACGACCTCATACAAAAATACAAATGACATCTTGTATATTATGATTATCTTTTCTATTCATCCTGCCTTTTGGCAAAAATTAAAAGCTTCACCACGGTTTCCTCAATGTTATGCAAAGAGAACACTTGTAATTAGCTTGCTGCAGGCACTAAGTGCCTATACGCCGTCATGCTAACAACAACTGTGGTCACGACACAGCAGCCGGCTTCCATCAGCGGCTTGGCTTGCCATTTTGTCTAATAGCATTAGTGCACCTCATTTGTAGTTAGTAATTGTCATAATTATTACACAAACTACAGTTGGGATGGGGAAAAAGAGGAAATACACCCAAAGTCCATTAACTTGCCATAAACATTAACTCTCTTAACGCGCTTTGATGGGGAATTGGGAGGCCCCATCTAATGGAAATTAGAGCATCATTCGATGCTGCCACTCTCAATTGAACTGCTAATGTGGCTAAGTCAGATGGAGAGAGCACAAAGAGGTGGGATGGGGGAGGGGAGGGGGGGTATAAGAGGATGGGTGCAGGTGTCAACTTTAACATGAGACAGATTAGATTGTGTTAATACATGTTGCTTTTATTGGGCTGGTGTAATATTTCTTTGGTTTTGCAGAGTTTGTTAATGTTTCAAATGAAACCCAAACTTTTAGACATTGGAACACTTCCATGTCGTCCGAGCACGAAGGCTTAAAATGCACATCCTTCAGATAAACACCAGTTTGTTTACACGAGAAATAATTAGTGAACATGCTGTGCGTACCTTCTTCTAGTGCGTGAGCTGCAGCAGGATGCGCGGGAGTTTAACCAATCAGAGCTCCCCGAGGTGGACCCAGAGGAGAACAGCGCTGAGTTCATGGGCATCCTCATCAAGGTACATACACATACACACATACACATACACACACACACACACACGCACACGCACACGCACACACACACACACACACACACGCACACATGCACTTGTGTTCATTTTCATCTACAATGTTCATTTCCACCTTTGTGCGTTACGCTGTTTTATCACTGTCTCTGTTTTCTTGCATCAAACGTATCCTTTTGTCTTTTTGTCTGCAGGCTCTGGCCAAGTTAAAGAAAATCCCTGAGACCATTAAAGCTATAATGGAGCGGCTGGAACCTGAGCTGAAACAGATCGTCAAGAGGTCAACCACTCAGATCGCAGACCACGCTTACCAGAGGGGAGAGAACCTGGCCCAGGAGAGCCAGCCGAGGTACAGTAAGGAGCAGGGAGGTGGAAAACACTGTCCTGAAGAGTGAGGGTGGCTGGCTACCAGTCAGCTAAAAACAAAAAACTGACCCTGGGGGTTGATGATGAAAAGTAAATGAAAACGGAAATACAGTTATAAAGAGGAAAATGTAAGCAGCTTTGTAGAATAAATGGCTTTGCAATGTTAAAAAAAAGGTTCAGGGTGGACAGCAGCTGCTGTTAGAAATGAAAAGGGACCTTAAAAAAAGCTGTCACCTCTTAAAATTATCATTCTATGCAAGATGTTATGGTAGCTGGCAACACACTTATTCTTTTGGAGTTGTAGTATTCCCACTGGAATCCTTTCCCCAGGTGACTATACTCCCCGCGGTCTGTAAAGGTTTGGAATTCATTCTTCCCCCCGCTCCTTACTTTTACAAATACAGCCGTTTATAAATAAGAACACTCAGAATAGTCATCTGTCGTTCTTGGTGTTAACATGCAGGCTATTAGCTATTCTTAGAGTTGACAGTGAAGGCAGCACACAACATGTTTTGAATACAGTCCCAGAGTGTTCATCGTCAGACAGCCAACCAGGTATGAAACACAGGAAAGAGCTGGAGCTGCAGCCACGTCTGCCTTCAGACCATGAAAACAGAAACTCTGCTGCTTTAAACCCAGACGAGTCACGCTTAAACACACCCATAAACAAATTCACACCTGAGTTTTTTTTTTTTTTAAAGCAGCCACATCCCAGGCTCCTGCACAGTGAGCAGACTTTTGGAGAGGGGAGGGGGAGGGGGGGGAACACAGGCCTCAGTCCACTGATCCTGAACCATTTAAGAGGAACGTCTTGTTTTCTGTCAGGGATGTTCTCTCCGGCCTCGTCTGCCTTCCTTTTCTCCCAGTGCCTGCTGCTGAATCTCATCTGACCTCGATGTAATAGGCCAGCGTGCAGCTGGTTGCTCGCCGTACTCGTGCAGATTGTTTGAAGTTCGCCTCAGTGTGCGGATGCGTGCGAGCGCTTAACGCTGTGTTTGTGTCACACTTTGTGAGCTTCGTGTGTGCTTTGTATTTGGATGCATACACACCTATGTTCACTTTTGATTTAAAGTCGAGGCTTGTTGCTATGGCAACTTCGACCAATGTTCCACTTGTAAGGAACAATGGTGTTGCATATTGCACGCTGTATTTTATTGCACCGCAGACTAGCAGGCAGCACTTAAGCACTTTGCAGCACAAAAGACGGTGCATGGTTTCGTTCTGGGGTTTAAGTTCTAATTCATTTCTGCTCTGATCAAACACGTCTCAAGTCCTTTCTTTTTCTAACTCCTTTGACTAGATTTCACTTTCAGGTCCCACTGCATGCAGGAGAGTTTTTCTCAACATTTCCCCCCCCTGATCTGCGAGTGGCTCGCTTTGATTTACATCAAGACTGACTTCTTGAACTCACGTTCCCCTTTTTTCATTTTTTCTACAACAAAAATGGAGCTTAATTCCTTTTTCGCTTTGTTTATGCTGCGCTCAGAATCGAATGTGAATCCCCTTTGGGGGGGGGAAAAAAAAAAAGCTGATCTGAAGTAAAGAAATGCTTGAGCGATCGAAGAACATTAGCATAAAAGGTTTAGTGTTTTATATCCAATTTATAACAAAGAGGCACATTGATCACAAGCTTGAGTGCTTGTCTCTTGTGCTTCTTTCCCCCTGCCTTTCCAGTTGAGTGGTCAAAACTTCTGAGGAACATATTTGTGTGAATGTCTACTCCATGCCCATTTGTGTATTATAGAAGGGAGACCAGAGACTTTGGATACGTCAGACGGGTTCTTTTTAAACATCTAATCTCATTTTCTTGCAACCAATCTTTTTTCCATCTGATTCAGACTCTTAAAAACAGACCTCGTCAAATGAAAAACACACACACACACACACACACGGGGACGCGCACATTTTCTGACCGTCAGTTAATCAGGGACTGGATGTCCACGTCTGTGCTTCCAGCGCTTCTTCAGCCATGTGCAGGTTAGCTTCGATCCCGAGGGGAAATGAGAAGTCAGGCCTCAAAGGACAGGCGATATAGATTGGGATGGCCTCTGCTGGGAGATAATGAGGAGGAGCAGACTGTCCATTGCTTATGTCTCTGTGTGTATATAAGGGGCTGAGAGGCGGGTTTGGTTGGAGTGGTGACAAGGTCAGAGCCATATATTCTGTCCATGTCTCAAAGCCTGCATACATGATCCCGCGTCATTTGTCCCCCCATCAGAGCTCAAAGCTTCGCCGTGTGTATCTTTCATTCTCGTCCGTCCTTCATGTTTATGCATGAGATCGAAGATTCCTCAACGCGTTGGCATTTCACAGATCCTCTTTTTGAACGTCCCCCCCCATTCACCAGGTTATTCTTCATAGTGATTTGTGCCCGCTTGCGTCTCCATTAATAACATTTACTCGCTGCTACTGCCAGCGCAGCGACAGCACGCCAACCAAAAATGCCCCCTAGTGAAACATTCATCTTGCTTCTACATTATCCTGATGCCTTCCCAGGAAGCCTTGGCCACTTCCCAAAACACTCAGCAAGCTTTCTTTTCTTGCAGCATTTAAATCGGAGCAATTTATTTCGACTTTGCATTGATAGGAAATGGACCGGGTCGCCTTTGGAGTGTACAGAAGACGGTGTGTTCAAGAGAGTCGCAGATAACCCGAACTTTCTGGTTGACGTTACTTCAGGCTAAAATAACTACGAGTAGATTCGCCCGCCTGTAAGGGAAGAAACAGAAGGCCGAACATATAGTACAAAGAATATAAACATCTTTATAGGTATACATCGAAATGATGCGTGACTCATTTTACATCAGCTGAAACATCTCCACTGAAATATTGGGCACTCACTCTCTGGCATGGGTGCACACTGTGTACATATTGAGTCTTAGATAATGTAACATGTATTCCCTCTTTACTGTGAAAGCTTTGTCCTTGCGCAGAAAGGAGAAAGAGCAAAGAGTCTGTATGGAAGCATTAACATAGACGAGGCTGCTGAGACTCTCCGATCCGGAGCGTAGCACTCAGATCAAGTGGAAGGTCTGTTTGCTTCGCCTTCGCTTTCTTCTTCAGCCAGAGCCATTACGAACTAATGACAGCCGCTGTTCATGTGAGCTCAGGTTGGACCGCTCACGACCTTATCTCCGGTCAGCCCAGGTGCCTTCTTCTTACTGGTGTGAATGGAAAGAGGGGCCCCAGACTAATAACTGTAACTGTGAAACACTCTCTGTTACGACTTTGTGTTTGTGTTTTGATGTCACTTTTTTTTTTCAGTTTGACACTTTGAGTTTGATTTTAAGACGTTCAGTGTGACTAATCTTTGCACACATCGCAAAGCAAACAATCATAGGAATATCTGAGTGAACTTTAACATTTTTTTAAATCATGTCAGAAAAAAGGAAAATCTGCCTCGTACAATGAAACTTGTTGGTTATAAAGGGAGCCAGAAAGACTCGGCTTGTTTTTTGGATGTGATGCAAACCTGCAGAGGCGCGCAGAGCCGGCTCTTATTATAGGAAGTCTCAGTGAGGCGAAGGCTTTTTACAGGTGAAGGGAAGAAAACTGTGTTAACTGGCTGACATTAGGTGTTTAAAAACCCCTCCGTGATTCATTTTCCTACCTTTTGTAATATTAAAAAAAAAAAAAAAGAAGCTGAACTCCTTGGTGTCTCCCTCAACCTTTTCTAAACACAGTCCAAGGCCATGTGCTTCACTGTAGGAACAGTGCTTCTTAACCAGAGAGCCGAATAATGAGCTGCCAGTGCGTCTCCCGCATTAGATTGTGATGGACAGCACCATGATGAAATCAAATTAAATGAGTGTTAAGCTGTTTCCTTTTATTCCAAAAATGTATTTTTCTGTTATGTTTTATTTTTCATTTTGTGTAATTTCCCTCCCACTCTCATGCTCTCCATCCCTCCTCTGTTTCCTTCCTCTCTCTCTCTTCCCTTTTTTTCTTCTCCCTCTGGCTCCCTCTACAGGCTTCTCCTGGAGCTGCTCGAGCTTTTGTTTGACAAGTTCCAGGCAGTTGCCCAGGCTCACAGCGTGGTGTTGGCCCACCTGCAGCAGATCGCCGTGCAGTGTCCGGGCGGCGCCCACGAGGAGGGCATCAAACTCTACGAGCAGGCCGACGTCTCCGCCAAGATCCAGACTGTGCTGCAGGTGAGTCTGACGAACAATTACTGCACCCCAGACCATTAACGTCACTGCTCAGTGAAGTCTAAAATACCACAAAGTATGAACCAAAGAAGGAAACTTAAAGCACCAGGAGATGTTCAGAATTGAAGTTTGTAATATGTGGAGGAATAAAAAGGTTTGGGGTTGCTGGTTTCGTAGAGCGGACGCCCCATGTACAGAAGCTTCATCCTGACGCTGTGTGGTGCTCGTCTTCCCACACTCTCTCGCCCCCATTTCCTCTCTCTCTCCAACATACTTCTCCTGATTCAAATAAAACAATCTGAAAAAACATATTTCCTTCAAAAAAGGCCAAAAAGCTAAAGAAAATGGAATCTTAAAAAAGGGAGTTTTCCATATTTTGAATCCACTACATTATAACAAAAGATGTCTCCCTCTCTGAATAAAGACTTCTAAAGTCTGCACATCTATCATACTATGATGTCTGTTATCATTGTGACTCCCGTCTTTTATATTTACTGTTTTCCTTCATGGGAGAGGTTTCTATCAAAGAGCCTTTAAAAAAAAAAAAAAAAAAGATGCTCTCCGTGAGACCTTGCTGTTTTTTTGTTCTGTCTTCCCTTGATGCTGTTACTCCCTGGCTTTTTATTCTTTTCATCCGCTGCCATGGAGATTGTTCATCCTTGATTTTTTTTTTTTTTCCTCCAACCAGCACTTCTTATCATAACACTGATTCCATTCGCTATCTGTACGGTGAATGAGTCAAGAAAAAAAAAAACCATGGCCACGATGTTATGTACAACATTCAGCAGGATGACATGGGGGAGCTTGATTGCTTGGATTAATGTTAGGTTCCTTTTTAATTGGCGCGTATTTATTCTGGGTTCTTACCCCTTGCTCCCGTTTGATTGGCTAAGGGTGTGAGCAGCTGTTGAGGCTGACCTATGGTGAATCTCAGTGGGAGTTGTTTCTCTAAAAGTGATTAGTGCGTCCCTGTGAGTCCCAATGAAATAGCATTTTTCCCTCTCGCTGATCGGTGGGTCCTAAATCATTTTTATTTGAATATCTCTTGCGCTAACTAGCTTAAAACGGTTGGCTTTATAAAAAGACTGGTAACCAACACGCTCTTTTTTTTTTTTTTTTTTTTTTTAACCGCACAATCATGTTTTGTTTGTTTTTTTGTTTGTTTTTTCAGCCGGCATGCACAGCTGTTGGAATACAAAGGAGTGTATAGTGTGTATAGGCATGCACTGTAATAGCTCTGCTGTACCAGTGCAGTTATAGCAGGCATTAAGCCGTTCCCCTGTATGCGATCGCTGCCAACACCCAGTTGCCAGGGGCTGCGCTCTCCCCTGTCTCTGCGATGTGAGATAATGTAATCTCTTGATTAGAATACTCATTACGTGAAATGAGGTTTTCTTATTCACTCACTCGTGTTATTATTTCCTGACCGATTGTATCAATGTGAAGGCCCCTCGTCCATTGCGCCCTACCGCTCGCCGTTTCTCTCATCTCTTGCTCGCTCGCTCCTTTTCTCTCTCCTTCCCTCTGCATCTTCTTTCTGCAGCATTATCCCCCCCTCCCCTGTCTCGGTATTACAGACTCTCCATTTCCCGATACCTTGTGCATGCCCTTCTTGTTCGTTGTAATTTCCTTTTTAATCTCATTATCTTGCTTTATTTCTTTCTCCCTCTCTCTCTCTCTCTCTCTCTCTCTCAACTCCCACACTCACTTTCGCCCCCTTCGTTTAGCCCACTCTGTCCAACAGAGTTGCATATCAGCAGTGAGAGATATTAAATTCCTACCGCTCCCACGGTGGCTCTGTTAAGTTGTATTGGCTACCGAGTCAGTTCTAATCTCATGTCTTATGATCCTTAAAAGGGCAGATAAATGCACAGCGTTTGTCAAATGTGGCTCTGCTCGCTCCTCGTTGCATGTCCAGGGGGTTTCACTTCCAGGCATTCAAAAGCATTAATCTGTGTGCAGGTTTGGACAGAAGAATATTGCACATGAGTCTAAATTGTTCTGACATAAACAACTTCAACAAATACCTGCGATACGGCTTAAAATGTTATTTTAATCTAAGCATGCACCAATCAGATATCAGTATATTGCCCGCTTAGCCTACACAGGAGCATACATATTACAGCTTTCATTTGCAGCCCCCCCCCCCCCCCCCCTCCCTCCCACACACACACACACACACACACACACACTATACACACCAACATGTATCTGCATCCATAAAACAGTGTCAGTAACTCCCGATATTTTTTTCAGAGATTTCTCTGAAACATTGTCTGTACACAGTAAACGGCTAACAAGACGCTATTAATAGGCAAACAATTCAAAGTTGATACTGTAACTCAAACATGCGTGTTCAGCCTTACATTTACCCAGAAGTCCTTTCACAACATTTGCCGTGCTTTGCTTCGGTGCAAATTTGAAATTATAATTTTTATTTTCTTAAGCTATGCTGCCCCGCCTCAACAGAACTCCAGGCCCCCTCGGGGGTCCCGCGCCACACTTTGGGAATCACTGACCAAAAGCAAACAACAACAGTGCGATGCTATCGTGGAGTGCAACAAGCGTTTGCAAGCGTTGAACTCGAGGTGCCTCGTTTTTACTTTCTATTCCCCTTCACACTTGAATCATTTGGATCCCGGCCTGTCTTGCACCTCTTACATATTGCAGTTCACATCTCTGACATGCACAGAAACCCTCTTGGTAGGTGTTATTTTTTTTTTCCCCCCACTTTTGAGAGGTGGAGAAACCGCGTTGACCTTTCCACATGACATACCAGCAGACAGATGCCAGAGCCGACAGAAACACAGGGGTGCGCACCCAGTTTTAAGGCCTCTGCGGTGAAGTGCCGTTCATCAATACGTGACCGGGGCTCTGCGGGCTTCGAGTGGGGAGCAGGTAAACAAGCTTTTGAAAGTCAAGATTCATGTAATGGTTCTAATCCCTGGTCAGAAATGCTGGAGATGCAGCTGCTTGGTGCTGATTTCAGCGTGACAGTTTTGATTCAAAAGAATAGAAAACGGAGCATTTTGTCTGCCACATCACAGTGTTTCACGTCGTCTGCAGATTTCGTGTGAGTCCATCGATTGATTATTCACACCAGCATTGAATTTACATTTCTAAGTGTACACAACTGCTGCCTTTGCAGCTCTCTGTCTTCTTATGATTGCCTTTTTCCCACTTTCCATCAGAGAGCGTCATCTTCTTCAAAGTAGTTTGAATTATCAAAGAAATCGTGGTGACTGGAATTTATGTGTATCCATAAATATGAAACATACTCCCCTTGCCTTTTCACAAATAAACAGTAAAGTAGTAGCAGCAGCAGCCTTTGGAGGCTGCCAGGTTTAATTGGTGTTCCCTGAGTTAAATTTAGTCAAAACAACATCATGTGCCAAATGTAAAGTGTCCTTTAAATAATGAATAAGATGGCAATTAGAGTGTGTTTTCAGGTAACTTGAGAGCTAAATAAAGAGATCTCACTACATCAAGCCCAGTGGGTTTTTCCTTAAGATACAACTAAGTGTTATTCAATGTATACTTGGCACAAAGTGTGTCTCTTTGTACTGTCTTCCGTCACCCTTTGACCTTGTCCTACCTCCGGTTTTAGCCGTGCAAGTTTGTTAATTAGCTCGCCATCGGCGCATTCTGCAGGGATTTATGGCTGGGTGACTGCGTGCCGTGTCCGTTGTCTGCTGCGAGTGTGTGACCGGAGTGCAAATCACACTTTTAATGAGTCTCTCAACAGACTTTGTGCCTGCATTCAAAAATATGGAAAGATGCTGAGTATCTGGCTTCTGAAAGGACTGATTTTTAGATCATAGAAACACCACCAGAGAACGTTTGAATATTAACGTTTTGTACCGCGGGAAGAGATAAGAAAGCTGAGGTTTTTTCTTTAAGTGTGCTCAGAATAAAAAGTCATACATTAAAAGCAAACCTTGATAAAATTGACTTGCAAGTACCGGTCCATGCCTTACAATACCCTTTGTGACACCAAACGGTTAAGTCCTCTCTCTTTTCTGTGCTCTCATATTCTTTGGCTTTTGGGAAATCTTTAAACACGTTGCTTCCATCTGTTTCTGAAGGAAACTTCTTAAAGGTTTTCCTTTTTTTAAAAAAAAGAAGTATTTCTCACCACGTTCTCCTCCTCCGTCTTTTTTGATTCAAAATGAAGCTTTAACTGAACAGTCGTCATGAATGAATCATTTCATTGCGACAGATTAACCAAGACAAAGACAAGGTGTTATGCTAGTGGCAGAAATATAAAAGTGGCTTCAATCCATCGTGCCTCCTCTCGGCTCATCAGCAGCATGAAAACGAGGCGAATTGGACTTAATTAGATATGAAGCATAGACATCGCTACGTTGTTCTCGCCCAACGTTTTAATCAATGTGTCACATTTATTCTGGCCTTTCAAAGCCCTGTCATATTTACATTTCGCTGAAGCACACTAAAGTCTCCCATCTCTACTGATCTGTCCCCCCCCCCTTCACACACCACAATCACTCCAGGCCGCAGACTTTGTTACCTGCTGACGTATGAGTTAGGCACTAGCACACGAGTGGAGTGAGGTTGGACTGGATATCAGCACGGCCTTGTGCCCACCACCCGCTCGATCGCTCGTGTGATAAGGTTGAGTGGTCGATCCCACTCGACCTCCCCAACCCACTCCATCTTGACAGTTACACGAGCAGATAAAAGTAGTAAAAATCAACAGCCGATTATTTTGAACTCGCATCAACTCAGCAAGCTCTTCAATTTAATTGAATCTACGCGGTTGATAAACATCGCAAACATTCTTCTTCTTCATGAACTCTAACTCCATTCATGTTAATGGTTAAATCAGTGAAATTAGTGAATGCTGTGTGATGCTGAGGGGTCTGATTGACTGATAATACGGTAAAACACGGTCAGCTGTAAATGTCAATTAAAAGTATTCCAAACTCCTGACTTAGAAGGAGTCATACATATTGTCCAAAGTCCCCATGATGTTGTACAAGACGAAGTGAACTAACTTCATGACTGGATGAAGAATGGAATGACTCTGCAGAAGGGTACACAATATTGGCTTAAAAATAATAAATATCCAGCTAAATCCTTCAGTATTCTTCTTCAGCAGCAAATGCATGATTAAAGTCAAATCATTCAAAATGATGTGAGTAGCTTCAACAGTTTGAAATCTGCTCAGAGATTTTCGGGGCTGTCTTGGTGTCGATTTATTAATCATTGATTGAAATCATCTTTAACTTGATATTCTGTTAAATTGAAATTAAATTCAGTAGTAAAAATACATCGCCTTCAGTCTATTTCAACAATGAGACTATATGATATCCATTTAGGTTAAAGTTACATTATAAGTAGTCTTTACTTTGGTCCTCTGTTTTAAATCTGCAGTTTTCTATTAAACATGCAGTAATGCTTGTCTTTCCATTACATCCCTGGCACATGTTCTTTTTTATCATTAGGACCATATTATTCCGTTTTCTTCTAATGACTTCATTTCCCATAAATCCTCAATTCATTTTATTGCTCTTTTGTTTTTTATTTATTTTATTGTTTTTCACATTTTACTGATTCTCTCTCTTTTTTTTTATCCTTTAAAAAATACATGTACATATATAAGTCTCAATTGAATAGAGCCACAAGTAAAAAACTACAGATTTTAAAAGGATAGTATCCATAGAAACGCACTCCACACTACAAAGTTTTGTATTCTATACTGTCGCATTTCTTTGTTGTCGTACTACATACAGACGTCTTCACATCAAAACTCCAATGGTAAGGACACAGCAAGGACACAGAGAAATAAAATGGGTTTTAGTGAACACGCAGGCACATTTTCCTTTCCTCCTGTGGACAAGATAGCCTTCAAAAGATTGACTAGATGCACTACACTCCAGGTGGGAACCCCCGCTGGTTCGTGGTGGTTCAGTGCTGTGGCTGAAGCTCTGTCAGAACTCATGAAGGTTATTGAAGTTTCTGGAGCACAATCAATACAGGGTGTGTAAAGAAGACTTTCTTCGGCGGCCAAGGACACTTTGGACTTCAACTTCAAGCTAGCGGCGAGGGATATCAGTCGATATGTTTTGTGACAAGACACCGGCCAAGAGATTTAGCAGGAAAACAGCCAATTTCAATAAAGCCTAAAGAAAGTGACAAATTGTGGAGCGATTGTTCTCCCACCTGCTTTGAGGCGGCTCAATAAGAGGGAGAGGATGGAAATGAAGTGATATTTATTTCTTTTATTTGAGCTGATTGGCTGCAGAGTTCATGCAGCGACAAGTGCTCACCTGCAAGGCTTTGAGTGAAGCTGTCTTAATTGAGCTGATTTGTGGGGTGTTAGGGCCCTAATGGACAGGATGGAGCATGAGGATACACTTTCTCCGGGCACAAAGAGGTTGCATCAGGACTTTTAGTTTTGTAGAAGCAGATGGGAGTGCTGGTAATGAATTACAAAGGCAGACCGTGATGGAGCTTTTCTCCGTTCATATTAAAAGAACTTAGCACTCAGCCTTGTGGGCTGATTTAAGTTGGGACCAGACCCAAGCCACTCAGGTGCTCAACATGGTTGTGCAGTTGATGGAATTACATTGATTAGTCGTTGTGGAAATCATTTTCTTTGTCAGGGGAGCTCTTGAAGTAGTTTTGCGTGTACACCCAATCACACAGAAAAGCAGCAAAACAGGCACACAAATGTTAAGTTTAGGTGAACTCAAGGGCTCAGTGGTCGCATCTGGCGTGAACAGCTGTTCCCTATGTGTGCCATTTCCACGTCCACCATTTTTTTCTGTGATCTTACAGTTTCACCCCTGAACATAGCTTTGGAGTTTATAAGAGTAATATATTTCCAACGGCTCCCTGAATACTGTCAGTGTCGTCACTTACCGTACATGAACTACAAAATAAATAGACTCTGCTCGGGAAGCTCAAGGGGACAATACATTTCTTTAAACCGTCTTGTACCTTACCTTACTGCATCGTGTCCCACCATATTTTATATTGCATCACATTGTATCCTTGAATCCCACTGAATGTTTGAATGCATCCCTGTCGTTTCCTTGTTCCTTTTTCTTTGACTTTTCCTGCTGTATTGATGACCTTATTTCTGATTCTTTCTGTACTTTTTTATAAGTATTTAATGAGCAGCCTGCTCATTGACGGGGGACACTGAAAGGAGTACGATCGAAGCCTCTATCTTGCTGCAGTGATGCGGACTTTTATGAGATTTCCTGCTCGGCCTAAAGTAAATAGAATGAAGAAAGAACTCGTCCAGTGTGTGCAGCATTCTTCCAGGTGATATGAATAGATGTAGGTGGTCGTCCAGGCCAATAATTTTCAGGTTTCCTCAGGCTGAGTTTTTAGTCTGTAGGTTATATAGTCTTGTTAAACAAAGCAAATATCAAGGGTTATGTTTCTCAGACATATTGATTTTTTTTTCAAGAGGTAAGGCATTATTACAAAAGTGTGTAGAAAGAAAAAAGGTCTTGAAAAATCAGTCTAGTATGTTGTATTTAACTGGAACATTTTCTTTCTAAGCTTTACTCATCTGAAATGGTTGTAGGTTTCAACCTGAAGCTCATAGTGATAAAAGTGCATTGATGTCTTCTGTGCATCATTTCTGTTATAGTGGCAACACTGACCCGAACCCTATCCTTATAACCTGCAGGAAATATGTTGTGTCTTATTTGTATTTAGAAAATACAGTCGATGCCATCAGTCAGCTGACAGAGGAGTTGACTTTGTAGAGAGAAGTGAAGCAGTTGACTCATCGCTGTGCGTATTTTAACTCTAAGAAGATAATATCATTTACAACATAACGGCTTAATTAGAAAAGATGTTTGTGTGACTCATTTTGTAATCATGATTTATTAATCAATTCAAATTTAGCAACAGACGTTTTTTTTTTCCACAAACACGTTTGTTACAGTTAAGTTATCTTTTTTTTTCATAAAGAGTTTATACAGATATTTTTTCAGTCTCTCATCATCTTTCTAAAGATAAATCCTTGGCTCCTGCTGCTTGTTCAGTTTTGCGGTGGAATCATGTGATGGAGAAAAGTGTACTTCTGAAAGTTGTGATTTGCTGATGCCAGATTTGTGAGGCCTTCTACCTTACCTACCTCACTGAAACAGCACAAGGAGATACTTACTGAAAACGAGAGGTACAGACAGAATTTTTTTTTTTTCCAAACCCTCCTTGAAGGTCTAACGCCAGCAGCAAATGGTTGTTTAACTCACTGTCATGGCATCCTTCCATTTCCACTGCCTTTCCTCTCTCTCTTCAGCATACTGGTCCGTGTTTATCCTCCACCTATAATCCTTTGCTCTTTCTCTACTGCACAACTCTTCACCTCTTTATCTCTCCCTTCAACCTTCCCTCTCCCTCTGGTTTGCGTTCAGCCTCTCATCCCTCTTTTCCTCTATCTTCCTCTCTGTCCTAGCAGTCCAGTTAATTGCCTCCAAAGTTCACTCTGTCTCTGGGCTAATGCAATTTAAGTAGGGTCGGAGCCCCTTCATCAGCCCAGCGCTGGCATTTCATTAAGTCCACTTGGGCGTTAGCTTGCAAGCAAGTGGAGGTTTCGCTCCATCAGCTCATCATTAGTAATTAATACTCTGATAGGATTAGCTGCAGCATGGGGCTAGTGGCAAGTGGAGGCCCCGGTGTTGCCAGTTGGAGAGGGTGTGTGCGATATGGCCTCCAGCACTGCCTGTGATGTGGGAGAGTAATTGTTTAACAGTAATAGCACATGTGGGGTTTGTATGCACATGTTTCACTTTAATATTTACTTGAACATTTGACACCAAGAAAAATGACAGAAGACACGCTTCACGAAGAGTGGGGACTATTTATTTATTTAAGATTTATTTTTGAGCTTTTTGTGCTTTTATTGGAGCGACAGGACAGCGATGGATGGAGACAGAAATCAGGGAGAGATATAGACTGGGGATTGACATCCAGAAAAGGAGTCACAGGTAGGATTTGAACCTGGGCCGCCCACGTTGAGGACTATAGCCTCCTTATATGAGATGAGCGCACTAACCTCTGCACCTGACAAAAAATTGGGCCTGAAACCTCTGAATATAATATATTTTTTATAAAAGCCAGTACATATTTCTATAACACAAAATATTTTGTGCGTTTCCTATGGAATAAGAAACATTATATAATACTGTAATATATATCATTTCCATTGGAGTTTTTTTTTCCCACATGAAATTTTATGAAAAGTGATAATTAGCAAGTCTTAGCATGCTAATACCCTGAACTTACATCGTGAAGCAATTTATGCCTTTATTTCTTGATAGGATAGGACAGTGGATAGATTCAGAAATCAGGGAGAGATAGACGGTGGGTGATGAAGTGGGAAAAGAGCAACAGGTTGGATTTGAACCCGGGTTGGCGGCTTTGAGGGCTTTAGCCTCTGTAGATGGGGCTCGTTCTCTAAAACCACGCGGCTTCTGGTGCTCCTTACAGGCTCTTCTTTATGCATCACTATAATTCAGTTGTTTTTCCCAAAACCTTCCACATGCTACCTTATTAGCCACAGTGGATAGAAGCACATGCTGCTGCACTTAGATTAACATCCATGCTAGCATGTGAAGGCTTTCCCATGCATGTCGGGGGTTGCTCTCTGCAGTGTTAATGACATCATTACCGTCGCGATGGATCTCCATCTGCTTGGCCATTACTCCTGTCCCATTCTGGGCTGACCCGCACTGTGCCTCAGAATTAGACACACACGGGCTAAATGGCCCTGCTAAATTATGAAGCTATTAGATATGGGAGGCTATTTTAGAACATATGTATTCACACAGAGAGAGGAATGAAGAAGATGAACTGAGGTAGACAGAGTAACAGAGGAAAAAATAGAAAAGTGAAAAATGAGAGATGGAGGACCAAGAGATTTTGAAAAATGAGAGCCAATGAAAGCTACAGAGGGAGCGTGCAGATAGAATGATAGAGGAGAGGAAGTTAACTTTCTCCGTCTGCTCGGCGTTTCAGTCTGCTTGTCCTCGGCTATTGTTAGAAATTGATAAGATTTTTATGAAGCTTGATAAGACGTTGATGGATTTAGCCATAGATCATGCAGACAGATCAGGGGAAAGGATGGCTCACGTTTTTACGGCAGTCGTCAAACGCACCCAGTCTTATCAGAATCTATTTTTCGAACTCAAGAGTTGGATCTTCTTTGGTTGAACGATCAACAGCTAGCTATACTGTTCACAGTAAAGGCACAGATCCGAATTTAAAGCATGCGAGAAACATGCCCGCATGTGGACTTTTTTTTTTTAACTTACGAAAGAAGAGCACGCTGCTCAAACAAAACTGTCCCATAATCCATTGCGTCTCTCAGACTATCCTCCAGAACTTTTTATCAGCAAAAAAAGAAACTGTACATTTCATATGTTCCAGATAAATATAAAGATGTCTATGGAGCTCTATCAAAAATGAATGAATGTAAATTCCTGTTGAATATTGTTTATGGACAGATAAGCTTGATGCTTGCTTATCCACCATAGTTCCAGCCAGAAGCACATGGCCCGTAGGTTAGCGTGTTGCTAACGGCAATCTGGTGGTCAGATGAAGTAGGCAGTATGCATTGTTGGAAAGTCTAGTGGGCAGTATGTTAGTAAGTAGTTTATGGACACAGCCAGTCTGTTGTCTGTCAATTTTACTCCTAATGTGCATTCAAAACAAGAACACAATGAAAGCTTCTATCACCAATAAAACACCGCATGAGGACTCTTTGCAATTCCACACTGGCTTTAGATTTGGTTTGAGGTGAGCTCGATGGCAAAGCAGCATAGTCAGTCAGTCAGTCAGTCAAAAATGTGTGTTAATGCGGCTGTTTTTCTTTTATCCTTTTAAACTAAGGAGCAGATCTGCAGTACAAAGGATTTATAGATGGAAGGGGTACTTCTGTATAAGTGGATGAAGTAAAGAGCGCAGATGGGCCGAGCTTCCAGGATATGATTTTGAGTGGGAGCTTTGAAGTCATTAATAAGCTTTACTACTTCCCCACTTCATTACCTAATTAATATTAACTGGAAGAATATGATCAAATGGAGAGGAGCATTAAGTTGATTCTTTTTTACTTTGCTAAGACTGTGTTTAAAACGATCACATTATGTGTTCGTGATCCTTTTACTAATCTTAATGTGACATTATACGAATCCTTCTTCACCTCATTGTCTCAGTTCATCTGTTTTTCTTCAGGGACTTCCTTTTTTTTTATTGTGACTGTAGTTTTTAACAAAGGGCCCTGTGTGTTGTTCAGGTTCTGCTGATGGAGTATCTGGATGTGAAGAACAGCCGCAGTGCCACAGAGCCATCAGCTCAGCTCTCCTATGCCAGCACCGGCAGTGAGTTTGCAGCCTTTTTCGCAAAGAAGAAACCACAGCGTGCCAAGCAGTCCCTCTTCAAGTAAGGATCACACCCTTTGCTCTCTGACCCCAGTTTGACACAAAATAAATGGGGGGGGGGGGACTTGTTCATGAAGCCTTTTCACACATGCCCAAAACTCCTGAAAAGTTCACAAACTGTTTGGCGTGGGCTTCAAAATTTAAAGCCTCAGCCCTTATCCAGAGTTTATCCTGCCTGTACACAGAGGCGAGCTGATAAATGTCAGGAAAATTCACCATAAGCAAACACTGAGGACGGTAGTGGTGGACACAATAAAGATGCTTTATTCTGTTCCTTTCCACTCATTCGTTTTTGTATTTGTCCAAATACACGGAGTATCGATACAATACAATAGTATGTCATCGTAGCATCGACCTTCTTGCTTTGTCCCGGTAGATTTAATGGGCAGGACAACATTTAACAGTCTTCAAAATAACACAATTATAGACATATTTAATATATTATTGGTTTAGTGTTAATCTGCTCTGTTCTACATCTCTAGTCATTTCTAGTGCTCACGTAGAAAACCTTTTGTCCGTTTCGCAGGTTTGAATCATCTTCCCATGCCATCAGCATGAGTGCTTACCTGAGGGAGCAGAGACGAGAACTGTACAGCAAGAGTGGAGAGCTACAAGGTGAGGAGGAAGGAAGGAAGGGAGGGAGGTGGGGGGGGGTCATGAACAGAGAAACAGAGAGGACAGAAAAAGAGTGTGCATAGAGTCGACTCCTTAACAGCTGGATGGGAGAAGTGAAGAAGATGGGAGGGAGGGACAAGAGAAGGGCGCAGGAGGTGTGAAAGTTGTTGACGTAGTGGTGAGAAAAGGGAGCGAGGGGTTGGCAGAGTTTGCTGTTTTTGCGGGAGGGGAAAGAGCAGCTTGTAGACACAGAGGGAAGGTCGAGGTCACGGCGAAGGATGAAGTGAGAGAGAGAGGTTATGAAAGAAAAATAAGAAACTAAAACAGAAATAATTGCTAAATGTTCAGATATGAGGAGATGGCCAACAGATGCTGTAGAAGCTGTAGAGTGATTCGAGTAGACGGAGAGGTAGAACAAGAGCACGAGGGAGCAGAATAACAAGAGGTGCAGTGGAGAGAGGAAGGGCACGATGCAGGTCGAGAAGTTACACTCAGGAAAAGAAAGGAGTGCGGTGAGGGAATCGGGGATGGAGCAAGAGATTGATGAGAGGCGGAGAGCAGGGTGACTTTGCAAGATCCGCCTACAGGGAGAGGCCTTGAAAACCTCTCTCTCTCTCTGTCTCTCTCTCTCACTCTCACACACACACACACACACACACACACACACACACACACACACACACACACACACACACACACAAGAAAGCACAGTGAGTGAGCTGCACAGCCAGACCCTCGAGAGTCTGAGCTACTCCTTCTTCCTCTTCTTCCTCTCTGTGTGTCTCTTCTCACTCTCCGGCTTTGTGTTTCTCTGCCTTTGACCTTGAGGTTTCAATCAGCGGTGCCTGACAGCGCTGTTTGTCTGCTACTCTTCCCGATTTTCACCCCGAGCTCCTCATTGACTCTATTTGGATAAAATGTGCCGCAGACAGAGCAGGACAACAACAATGCCTCAATACTTTCAGAATTATCTTTTGACTAAATCTCCATCATGACTTTTGACTTTTAAGCGAAAAGCGAATTTAAATACTGAAGGTATTTCTACTTTTTTTCATGAAGCAACCTGACTACACTTTTTTGGCCAAACAAAAGCCAGTCATACAGTAAGAAGTCTGTCAAAGTATGCAGAATGTAGCGCTCCAGCTCCCCTGGCCACAACAAGAGCAGCATTGATTAACTGAGGATAAAGGAAAACCCCAAATGGTCTTCAAATAACAGCTCACTTCTTTTTTTTCGTTTTCTTCCATCTGTCGGCGCCTCTGAAAGAAAAGAGGAAAATATATATATATATATTTTTTTTTTTTTGACTTGCTGAATGCCTCGGAGCGTTTATAAGAAGATGAGATTTCTTTGGGCTTTCATTTCACCTGTCACAATACGTCGCACCGGCCACAAGCCTCGGCCGGTGCCTTGAATGGCTGCAAAGAGATTGAAAGAGTAAGAAATCATTTAGAAAGTAAAATAAGTCGGCTGCGATGAAGAGAGGAGGAGGGGGTGGGGGGAGGGGAGAAGATGGAGGGAAGCAAGGAAGCAGAGGAGGGTTAAAAGTCATTGTTTTCATCAGGGTCCAGCGACGAAGCCTTTTAGAGATTTCTGAGGGAAGAAATTAGAAAAAGTACGCATCAACACAGTGTGGATGGGGACTCCCCCCCCCCCCCCCCCCCCCCTCCCTCTCTCTCTCTTCAAATTAAACTCACTGTGGGGAGAGGAAAAGAGTTCAAAAGGAGACAGGAGTTGATGAGTTCCTCTGGCTGCAGGATTACTCAACACTTAAAGCTTAGTCATGTGTGTCTCTTCTTCTCTCCACTTTGGAGTTTCCTGAACTCTCTTTTTTTTTTTTTCATTCTCAACAGTCTGCTTCAAGTCAATAACGTTATTAACTCAGATGCTCACCAACACAGCCACGGGAATAAGACTTTGATTGTTCCCTCTAAATCCAGCTCTGCACCGTTCAACTGAGGAAGAAAAATGGTCATGCACTAAAAAATCTGAACAGTGTTTTTTTTTTTTCTAAAATTTCTCCCTAAAAAGCCTTCGCTAAATTTGAAGCATTTTGTACTTCTTTTTTTTTTTTTTTTAAATGACACATCCAGTCCTCCTGTATGCAGTATATAAAGCATGTTTTCATAAGAGAGAGGTTGCTTTGTGTCTTTAAGTTCACCGATCTTTAAATAATAATCAAAACAGCTGTGTGTATAGAACCTGTATTGATTTTATACCCTTTTCCCAGTCTTGTATCTCTAATGGCTTTGAAATTAATCTGTAATATCTGTAATTTACGTCCCCAGAGTGTTATAAGGAGCCGCCATATATCATTACACGCATGCACACAGCTTCACAGGCGCATATCCACAAGCCTCACGTACACATGCAGACGCTGGGGGGGGGGGGGCCTAATTGCTCGCTCTCCGCAGAAACACGTCTCGTACGCTTCAATTAATCCAATGCCTCATCTAAAGACTTTATTACGGCTCCGTATGTAACCACAGCTGGATGATGTGTGCAGAGCGTATGTAGGGAGATTGCCATGTACTGGATGTAGTTTTCTCATATATGCTGCAGATCCTCAGCTGTCAATGTGTTTGTACCCTCCACAAACTGCTTCCCAAGAATCAAAGAACCCCCCCCCCCCCTCCAGATTCAATCACACTCCCCATGAATAAATTATGAAAGTAACAATTTTCCAGCTATAGTTGTGTTAGCCTGTGCCCAGATTCCCCCGCTTGTTTCCCAGAACCCTCACCTTCTGCTTTTTTTATTTTTTTTATTGCCTCTTTCATGTGTGCGTTTACTCCAGAGTGCCCCGGTGGTCATCCGAGAGGTGGATATATCTCAGTAACTGCAGCAGTCTTGCACCACACAGAGTCACAGTAATGCATTTACAGCCCTTATTTGATTTTTATTTCTCTTTGTGTCACGCCTGTTCGTTGTGTTTTTCCAGATATTGCCTGGCCTCGGGGCACGTTTGAAGTAACCCCGCCCCCCGACATGTGACAGCTGTTCACAAAGCCAGTCTATCTCCACATGTCTGCCCTGGATATAAACAAACACACACACTTCCCACTTTCCCCCTTTTTTTCCCTGAAGGCATTGTACATATACAGTCGTACACTTTCTCTCCCACCTCTGACTCCCCTCCCCTCTTAAGATGTTTTCATAATCAACTCCATTCCAAATCTATTCCACACATTCCCTGCTCTCCTTTTGATATTCAAATAGACATGTTTACATGTTGCCCAGCAAACAAAACAAAAAAAAACAGTCTGGCTGAGTCGCATACTGCAGGAATCTAGTTACAAAGAGCTCTCGTTCTCTCTCGCCCCCCCCCCCCCCCCCCCCCCTTTACATCTCCATCTCAGTCTGAGGTGTGTGGGGGGGGGGAAGCAGTGCTGCATTAGAGGTTTCTTGTATATGTATAATAGCATCATGCTCCCATGAGAGGATGAGGGGGGGTCTGCTGTGGTTCAACCAAAAGTGGTGTTTCTTGTCAAGCTGATTTGTACCCCCCCAGTGGGGGGCGCAAAGAAGAGGTGCAAATGGAAAAAATGTCTAGTGGGAGATGAGGGAGGAGGTGATGGTAGGTGGGATATCAAGGGGTGGGGCTAACAGATGTTGATAACCGTGTGTATGAGTGTGTGTGTGTGTGTGTGTGTGTGTGTGTGTGAGTGTGCGTTTGAGTGCGTGTTGATTGAAAGTAGCAGACACAGCATGTTCCTGCCAAGTGGTGTGATGTTGCATACTTTGGCTAAATTGGGGACTTGATTACTGGCAGTGGGATGTGTTCTGTTTTTTTGTTTTTTAGGTAAAAGTCTATTTTGAAAGAAAACATGGACATTGTAAAAATAGGATCATCAGAAATTCTATCGCCCCGTTTATGTAACCAGTTCAAGGTGGGATATCTATAACGCCTCTCCTTTAGTGGAGCTGTGAACGTGAAGCTTTGGCTGCTTGTTGACTTGTAATGCGTCTGATGCTTTAGCAACACAAATCCCACACTGGGAAACCAATATAACGCCGTCACAAAATCAGTACAAAAGAAAGAATTCTATAGCTGTTTGTGCTATTGACTTCTTTGCAGCCTTGCTCAGTTTTCATTTGAAACTGCAAACCTTATTCCTCGTCTGTTTTTATTTGAATGTAAAATCCTTCACCTGCCTTTTCAGTGATTCTTTTTTTTCCCTATCATTCATCTTCCTGATTGGTTGTAGGAATTCAAGGATGGCCGTTGTTCACTCATTATTATGGAGTGATCAATACCCGACTTTAGCTGACCTTGCAATTATGATTTATCATATTCATAAACGCAGTCTTAGGTTTGGAGCTGCACTCGGCCGGTAAAAGCGTCAATAATTATTAAAGGATTATGTCCCTGGAGTTTCAAAGACATCTGCTTTTCTCTGATTGATGTCTCTCTATTGAATTCCTGTTCTCCACTTCATGCTTTATTTCCTGAACACTGATGCTGTATTGAGATTTGATGTGAATGCCTGTCTGTCTTTACAAGGGTCGAATTGGTCTCTATATTCGCTACGTGGTCAGTTGTAATAGATTTTAGTTGTTAATTAACTCGTACATAAAAAGCATCTCGGTATAGATTCACAAGGACCCACATATGTAACTGACGATGTAATCATGTCAATAAATCCCATATTTAAGTGTCCCGCATGTCAAAGAGAGACTTCGCAGTCGATCCGATCCTTCTCTTATTTCCCCTGCGGGCTGACGTCTTGGATATGAAAAACAAAAGGCAACCCTTTTTTTGAAATGAGACACGTTGTAACGCCGCAGGCCAACCCAAACATTTAAAATTACATCTCGTGTTCTGTAATGTGAGAAAATGCATCCTAATTTCCATAAATGTAATGTCTCTCTTTCCAAACGCATCTACATGTTTTCTTATTGCCAAACAATTAGATTTATCCGGCGTTAAAGAGTTAGGAAAATTATAAGCTAAGAAAGTTGTGGAAATAACTTTCTTACGCTTTAGGACTTTGTTTCTTCTTGCAAAGCGAAAAGAAAACCAACTTTTTATAGAAGTGTAAAATAAGATCACACTTTCTGTGTACTGCTCCTTCAAAGTGCTGCTATTTCCTGTCAAATATATTTCCGGCCATGCTGAGTAATGTACATGTCACATCTTGACTGATGAGGGCTTTTCTCTACGCCACATGCGGGCTCCACAAAGTGTGCGTCTCAGATTATGTCATGTTGGACACGCGTGTGCTTTAACTGCACGACACGTCGGAATGTCGGGAGAAAACGAGACGATTCCCTTCTTCCTCAGGTGCCTTTACCTTTTATGAATGGTCCTCTTGTAGCAGGGACACAACTGTATTTGTAGATAAAACACGAGGCAGCCTTGTTACCAGACAGGCCATTACTGTGAAAAGCCTGTATCTGTGTTGAGCATGAAAGCAAATATGGAGCAGCTCTGCATATTCAGGCAGATACACACACAGTAACACGCGCACGCACGCACACAAAACTGCAGATGTCCTGTTGTAGCGCTCACTACTTATTTTGTAAGTGTTAGCCTGGGCTCATCATGTTCAATTTGCTCATACATAGATTTCAGCGAGGTTGATTGGTTAAAACATTAGAGATGTGATTCTCATCCTCTCCTGTTTCACGACACGCACGCACACACACACACACACACACACACACACACACACACACACACACACACACACACACACACACACACACACACACACACACACACACACACACACACACACACACACACACACACACACACACACACAAATGTAGAGTTAGATTCTCATCTGCAGTGGGACCAGTGATTGAATTACAGTAGCTGTGGAGCTGAATTAGAGGGGAGCCTGGAGATAGTGTGGAAAACGCACTGTGACTTGTAATAATAACATCAGCTCCTGACTCTATTGTTGTTCTCCAAGTCTCTTGTCAGGCAACTACAGGATTGAAGAAAACTATTTGCACACACTAATTTAAAGTCTGATATTACAGTTCATAGAATCTGAGCTTTCACAATATGTTAGTAAAGCTACCAAAAATAAGCATTTCTATTAATGAACTTGTTACTATTGATGCTATTTTCTTTCACATGTAAGCCTGTTTTTTTCTTGCTAAAGATAAGTTGGCTCCCATCTCCTTGACAAATATGACTCATACATGGGAACCAACACACAAAGCAGTATCACCTGCTGCTGTGTTTTTCTCAGCCAAAGAGTGAGAAGTTCAAACTGAACTGCAGCTCTGCTTTACACACTGCATGCATGTCTCATTCAGCCTTTGCCAACATGCCCCCCTCCATACTTGACCACAAGACCATTCTATCTGTCCAGTCAATGTGTGATCAGGATTTAGTGAAAACTCCAGAAGAAACGAAGCCTTGCGTTCCCCCCCCAAAGATCTTCGATGACCCCCATCCCAATCAGGAACCATGGTTTAATGTAAACTCGCCAAGACAAGACAAATCTGCAACTAAGAGTGAAAAGATGAAGACCAACAAAGGTTCGAATGAGATAACGAGACATTAAAAGCAATCGATGTACAAAGACTTGAAATGACAGAGGGATGCAGGGGACAACGGAGGGAGAATGGAACAAGGTTGTAAGAGTTTACACAGCGCAGACGTTTAATCAGAGAGAGAGATAGCTTGGTGTATCCTCCCAACCTGAGGCTAATTTTAATCAGCATTGCTCTTGTCATTATTGGCGGCTTTGACTGTCACCTCTGTGTTTACTTTTAATCTCCGGCCTGCTGATTGAAGAAGATGGAGGGATGAACAAATGGAAAAAGGAGGGAAGGAAGAAATGATGGAGGGAAGGGCATGTGGGACTTGAGGCTGAAGAGACCTTGGCACCTGCGCACAAATCTTAGTCGCCACAGATAAACACACAACTTGAGTGTCTAAAAGGTTCTTCCAGGAAAGAAGGAGGTCTGCAGTGTTTTGTCGGGTTCCCTGCTGAGTCCAATCAAAGATGTGATGACTCGTGGATTTCTGGACGATTAGTTCTTTCATTCTTCTCACACACACACACACACACACATACACAAACACACACACACACACACGCACACATACTCAATCACTCATGAGTAAATCTTTTTGTTGTGGTTGACAGATTCAAGAGACCATGGCAGTATGTGTTCGAGCCCTCGGTGATTGAAGCGAGCAGAGAGGTGCTGGTTTATTCCAAAATATAAGAAAGCCCACTTGGCATACCTGAATACTATAACGGCAAAATCTGGTCTTCTGCGGTCGTTCCTTTCACGTTAGTCTTGGTGTTTTTTTTTTTTTTTGTGTAGCAGTTAGAGAGCTGGTGTTCCTGCCATTCATTCTACTGAGGTAAAGATAAATATTTTTAATCTTATTCTTTCCCAGAATGCATTTCTTCACGATGCATTCAGCTAAAACAACCACCACATCCAAAACTGCCTTGTACTGTAGAGCTGTTAGCATGACCGGTGTAGACTGTTAGCCTTGAGCCTTAAATATTATACAAACTCCACTGCCACACATCACTACATTTGGTGTTGAAATTAAAAAGACAGTTTCGTAGGTTGTCTTCGAGAAAGGAAAAAAAAGAATTCTTCTGCACAATAAATATTCATTCTGTTACCACAGTGCATTGTTGTCATACCGGCGTGAACAGATGTGCATTCATTAATCTGAGGACCAACCAGAGACACACGGTATGCCACAGTGACGCCTTTTTAATTATTAATCCAACTCAATTTACACCTGAATTTATTTATACTATCATTTATTTATACCGTTTATTCTCCACTGAGGGGAAGATTTGATCTCCTGCTTTGGGGAGCAGCAGATACCATCCCGTCAAATTAGTTTTAATAATAGAAGGCTCTCATTAAGAACCAATCAGACATGAAGACAGTCTGAGCAGGATGGGGCTGTCCAGATTGACCAGAGTCATAAATTATTGACATGCAAATGGTTCCTCAAGGATCAGCAGATTTGGACTTGGTGAAAATGTAGACAATATCCAATAGTTTTCTGTCAAAGGTACGTGCACACAGATGCACACAGAATATTACCTGGACTGATCGGTCTTAAACTAATTTCCATCGCATACCAGTTACAGAATGAAGTCATTGAGTATGGAAATTGGATTATTCCACAAGGAGCTTTCTGTTGCAGTTTAGCTTGAAATGTGCAGCGCTGGCTAGCAGCACACATTAGGGGCCTCAATCAAAATAAGAGCACTGTCTGATTGCTTTTCTTTATAGGCCAACAATTACTGCACAACCACGGAAAGGTGCACATAACGCAGAATTTGAAATTGTTATGTTTGAACTTGAAACATCAAGAAGAGTGTTTTTTTTTTGTACTGTGATGGTAAAATTCGACTTGCGTTGCCCTTCCTGGCATAGCAAATTGTTTTCACCCCTATGTGACCGTACTGTGTGTGGAAGGGACATGATTGAGAGTCGATTACACCCAATCACCCAATCGCCCTCCTGCCAGTACCAATCAGAATCCAGCCGCAGCGATCACAGGTGTCTTTGATCCTCTTGAGATGACACTAACCTGGCTTGGCACGTTGCTCTAAAGAGAGATCAGAAAGTGTGATCACAGTTTCTTTAGAATAGTTTTGTATTCAATAACACACATTTAGGATTTATGTAGCTGGCCTAATAGATATCTGGAAGGTCAGTTATTTTTTATGTGAAGTCAAATACAGTTGTATTTCTTTATGAAGACAATAATAGTAGGTACACTTGAGCAGAGGCACTTAAAAGCAGCAGATTGAAAGTGACAAACAAATAAAATAAGGTTAAAAATGAGTGTCTGCAATTGTAAAGGACATGTTTTGTAGATATTGGCACATTGAACACAGATATCACTGAGATATTTTGCAGTAAACTTTATTATGACCAAGTTCTATATTTGCTACTCTGCTTTTTTTTGTTGTCCATAAAAGGCACACAAATTTAGATTGCGGACACGAAGCAGATTCAAACCACTTGTAAATTAGGGATTATGACTGTTCGGTTCCCCCCGTCTGTCTGGATTTTCCTCATCTCGCCCTCCCTGACACACTCGCAGATGCATACAGAAACACTCGGCTCCCAGGGGGGGGACGTGGCTGTGTGTTAAAGAAGGCATCACACGTTTATTCTCTTCCTGCCTAAATCTGGGCAGGGCCGGAATTCATCACAGGATCAAAACCCGTTTCTCATCAAACCCAGGAAAGTGTGGCTAATGCAATTTCACTAAGTCACTGCCTGACTTGATTACATGTGGGCTGGGGGCGCATGCTAAGGCACCGCGGGGGGCTGGACGGTTGTCACTCTTGAGTGTGTGTGAGCATATGTTACCCATGATTTGGATGTTGATCCATATATTTTAGGCTCTCTGTACCTTTTAAAGTATTCAACATGTATATTTAAAATCATTTCACCCCCTAAATCCGCACCTGTTGGTTTTGCACATCCTTTACCCTTTGATATTTTGAAGGATATCATTTGCGTGTAGTCTGTTTAGGTGTGTATGTTGCAGCGGTCCTCGGGGGGGATTTCAGGCAGATTTGGCCACATTAGAATGTGTCACTTCTTTCCTCTCCAGCTTTCCGTTTGCCGTCCCACTGAGCACCACACCTCCCCACACACACACACACACACACACACACACCCCT
Organism: Symphodus melops; assembly: GCF_947650265.1. Taxonomy (NCBI): domain Eukaryota; kingdom Metazoa; phylum Chordata; class Actinopteri; order Labriformes; family Labridae; genus Symphodus; species Symphodus melops. The sequence continues at coordinate 7,207,663 of NC_136712.1, forward strand.
CCCACTAATCCTGGATCAGACCACACACCGAGGGACACCCATACAAACAACTCTTAACGAATACTCAGGCACACACACACACGAGCAAACACACAAACAAAATGGCTCTGTTAAACATTATGTGGAGGAGAGTTCTGGCAGCAGTTTGGTGACATCCCGACCTGAAACCGGAGCCGCCCTGTCACATCTAGACACCTCTGAAGAGCACCATGCATATTAATGCAGGCCTATTTAATATTCATCTGTGCTTTGCCTTGTTGGCAGCTGGTCCCAGACCCCGCGGATCAATGAGGTCTATTCCTCGCTCCTTTGTCTGACATGGATGCAGATGTTTCCAGCATGAAATTAAATCAGTCACTGTCATCAGGTATCCGCACGTGGTAGTCAATTGAGTGCGGTTGCTGGTTCCCGGAGCAGACAGGTATGGTTAATATTCCCTGAGAGTGTAACTTCAGAGTTATTCGTGGGAAGTGGAGTGGTTTTCAAGTTGATGACGTGGAAACAGAAGTTTCGCCACGTTGGTGATGAGTGGAAAAAAAGTAGAGATTGCGAGGGAGGGGGATTATAGCTGGCAGCTTTGTTTAGGAGCCCGCAATTGAGACTTAATTGAATTGGCACTAAAGGATGGATGAATGGATGGAAAGATTCAGAAAAAGAGGGAGCATTGCACCTCCTTCTCTCGTCTCCACGTGGCAACATGAATGTAGGCAGGCATATTTCATGGCAACAGATCAGAATCAGAAACCCCTTGATTTAGAAGTTTGAAGAGGGAGTGAAAGCTTCCCTTGTCATTTTAATGAAAATACTCTGGATGTTGTCTCCGATTCTTTTCAGATGAAACATGTTCCATTAGAAAATGTATTATGGCGCGGGACGCAGGGAACAATGGGTTGATATGCATTTGAATGCAAGGCAAGACAGGCTGTGCAGGTAACGCGGAACGGGCTTTCGCACTGTGTCGAAGTCTTTTTGTGTTATATCACACGGGCTTTGCAAGGCCGCATTGGACATGGAAATGGAAAAGAAGAAAACAGAGCGAGGCTTTGTGCCAGACTCGAATCTCACCATTTCAGAACACACATACACAAACACACTTTTTTTTCTTTTTTTTTTCCTTTTGGAGACCTTATCAAAGCTCGGATCATAGTCTTGTTTGATTTCCATCTCTCTCTTTAGCTTACCCTTTGCTGTACACTTGACACCACATGTCACCTTCTTGCCTTGTTCATGTATTGCTGAGGGTCATTGGACTGAATCGTAAACCTAAATGAAGAAATTCAAATAGATAACATTTTCTCCACTGTGTAGAGGCAGTACTTTTTTTTTTCTAAATGATTCTTTATATTTGTCATTATTTTAAATTCTATTTTGTATATTGGTAATTGTTTCTCATATTTTATTTCATTAAAGTATTTTTTATTTTAGCCTTGTTTTCTGTTTTCAATATACACAGAGACAAATTCCTTGTTATGTAAATGTACTCGGCAATAAAAACGGTTCTGATCTCACCACCTCCCTGCTTCTCCTCTCCTCTAACCTATTTGCTTGTGAACACTGCATAAACATATACATATGCATTCATGCGTGGTGTTCTTTCAGAACCTTTATACACAAACACCGGTAACAAGGCAGACGATCCTTTTTGTTTTTCCGTTTGCTGTATTGACCACGAGTTGCAATTTCTTCTCCATCAATTATATCGATTACTTCAGGATGAGTGGAGGTAATGAGCTTCGGTGTTCTCTCTCTCTCCCCCCTATGATATCCCCCCTGCCCCCTTCTGCAGCCACCCCCGCTCCTCTCTGAGCATGTAACACGGCAATGATTTTCTGATTAACCCTGTTAGCTGTGGGGTTCACCCATGCAGTGATGCAGGGACTGCAAGGTGTGCTGGAGCTTGCTGGATGCGTAAGATTTGTGATGGAGAGGTGGGCTGCTTGAATGATGTGCTTATTAGGGCTGTAGCTGCACTTCACTGATTAAATATTACAACGTTTGAGTTTTGAATTAAAAAGAAAGAGAAAAACATATTTCAGGTGGAAACGTGATGGTACCTTCCCCGTTGCTTACAGAGCGTTCCTCTAGAGATTGGTTCTAATTTGGGCTCTTGTTAAAGGACACAGCATGATTGATTATGACGTTTTGAATCTGGGTGGTCCTGTTCATATATTTTTTTAAACGTCATCCTATGCATAAGTCTTGGTTAAAACACGTGTTATCTTCTTTTTTTGTTTTGTTTTTTCTAGGCGGTGCTGACGACAACCTGATTGAAGGAGGAGAAATGAAGTTTGTGTGCAAACCGGGAGCGCGGAACATCACCGTGATCTTCCAGCCTCTTCTCAGGTAATGACACTGAACACAAGGAGACCTCGGTTGACTGTGTAAAAAGAAATGGAAAGAGGCAGCGTGGCGTCACCTCTTGGGTTGCGAGCCCTTACTTTGAAATGCTGTCATTATCGTGTTTATGTGGAACAAGAAGTGACTGTGATTGGACAGCAGGCTGGATACAAATTCCCACGTCTGTCTTAGTTGTGGGGCGTCGGTAGTGGAGTCTGGTGGATCACATGTCTCCCTGCTTTTCAGTCCAGTTTTTTACATCAAGACTTGCTTTTGCAACCAGAGCTCCTGCCCCCTGCTGGCAATGGGAAACTGTGCACATTTACAGCACTTAGGCATTCGCTTCACTTTTGAAACCAAGAAGCTTTAGCCACTTTGTTTTTTATGCAGCCTATGACTAAACATTTGTTCAAGTGAAGTTTCAATGTGTTTGTAGTTTACTAAGAATGCGTTCTGCCGCAACAGAAGTCTATAGCTGCTTATTTATAATGTACTGCTGCCTACTTGGAATGGGCAAGTGCTGAAGTAGTGTTTTAGTGTAATGACTGCGGACAGAGTCACAATGAACGAGCTGAGTCACAATGAAAGCTCAATTAAATGATAAGCAAATCATAATTTCAAATAAGCCCTCACTGTAAAATTGGACAGTGTTTGACTGTTACTTTAGCAATCTGACCGCTGACGATTTGGTTATCTTAAAGTTGTATGCCGTTGTGCTGCGAGGACAAACTGCCTTTAAGGGCATCTTAAACACCAGGATGTTCTCCTCAACAGCATTGCTGTCGCTATCAAAGGGCCTCACTTTCAAAATAAAATAAAATAAAATAAAAGCTCCTGAGTGACAGAAAGTGTTGTGCTTACTGACTGGCACAGTCTGAGCAGGATACCATTAACTTTACGAGATACATTTGTGACAAGATCACTGGTGTCATACTGGTCTGCCAGAGAGCGATGGCCAAACCTCTTAAGACATATGAAGGCTAGGAAATGACTCAATACCAGTACAATGTTAACTAATTACATTACAAGGCCTCTTAGTGACCATCTATCGATTTTGACCTTTTTAATGTTTGGCGGCATATCGTAAATCAAACGTGATGTGAAACACTACTCCTTCAGCTTCAAATGTTTGGCTGATACAATCGAGGACTCGGCATTCAACTCCCACTCTTGCTTTTATTCCCCATAAAATGTGAGTACTGCGAAGGCTCGTCCTTTGTGTTCACGTTCTGTCGCTCTGGTAGTTTTCTATACAGCACTGTGTTCCCAGGCGAGTTGTTCAAATCTAATAGTGAAGCATTTTAATCGAATTGGCCTCCATACAGTGATACATTACCTTCTGGGATCCATTAAAACCGAGATGTTTCCGACTTCCACTCTACGGTGGTTGGCATAAAATGTCAAATTTGAATTCAAAGAGGCAGGACAAGTGTGCATTTGTACACAAAAAAAAAAAATGTTTTAAGTTGGCGTGTTTTGACTATAAAATGATCTCAAATACCTGCCGACCTCTGGCTTCACATATGCTATCTGGGTAGTGACTGTATTATGAAGGAGCTAACAGGATTTCTTATTCTACACTCAGATTCAGGGATTTGAAATGAAATTATTAAATGCTAAAACCGAATGAGAAAAACTGATATTTCTTTACATTTACTCCAACGCCTCCTGGCATTTAAACCGATACTATGCCATGAGCGTTAAACACTGGACTCACTAAACTGTATTGAATCCCAAGGAATCAGTCGGGTCACTTCGTTAAGCTCGATTGCACTTCATCTATCATAGCCATTCTGCTCTTCATCACAGCCCCACTTACCTAAGCTGGGTTGTCAGTTGTCATGTTACCTTGTGTTTGATTGACTGATGCTCATTGAAAGCAGATTACTGGTAGCAAAGAGAGGAGGGACCGCCTGTACTCAATATGTGTGTGTGTGTGTGTGTGTGTGCCTTTTTTTCACACACACAGACACACGCTGACTTTCAACCAACTGTTCACTGAGGCTCCAACCAAGCTTTTGTCTGAACAAATGACCAAAAAATAAAACGGTGACGATCTTTCTGCCAACCTCTCCCATGTTGTCCGTAATGGTTCATATCAATCACGCCAAACTGCCTCGCACACGGCCCCCCCCCCCCCCCCCCCCCCTCTCGTTCTGCCCTCCTCAGACTTCCAGTGCCAGTGGAGCGCTGTTTTCTTGCAGATGGTTTTGTGATGGCAAAGCTCTGGCACACCGCTGATGGATCACTGCACCTCCTGCAGCCGGCCATGCGACTCATGGCAGCTTTAATGACAAAGGCCATATGGGCTCGCAGCGCAGAAAAATCCAGGGCGTATGACACAACAAGGTGTAAATGTTTTTGATCGTGATATATTTTTTGTCTTCATTGTGCACTGAGTCTGCTTTTTCCAATTTTTGTTTCATATCTTATAAGGTAAAAGTAACACTACAGCTGCAGATGTCAACATCTGAAATTAATTATGGTAATGTTAAACATCACATAAGTATTTACTTGTGTTTTTTTCAGTAAAATATTGTGTTAAACCTCAGGATGAGAACAATCTGTATATTAGATCAGTATCATGAAGCAGAATCATCAGAGTATCTCGCCGCCTCTGAGCCTCAGTTTGACTCAGTCCCGATACAGGGTCTTCATTATGTACTATATATGTCATGAGCTCTCCTATTTAGTTCAAAGCTGCTCTGGAGCACGTTGTATCCACGGTGCACTCCTGAGAGTTCCTACTGGGAACACTGTGGAGATATCAGGTGCCACGGCCACTCAGCTGTTAGACTACTCCAAGGTTACGGCTTGTTAGCGTTTCTGCTTTGGACGGGACGTGTAGAATCAGCCGAGAGTGAGCAGAATAACATACCCTCATCTCTGATCCAGAATGTGCTTGGAGTGATTATACATCCCACCTGGTCTTGGAATGCCTCGGGCTCCCCCAGGAAGAGCTGGAGGAAGTGGCTTGGGAAGAGGACATCTGGGCTACCTCAGTTAGCCTGCTGCCACTGTAACCTAGCTGTGGGTAAATGCCAACAATTATGGAATATGATGAAAAGGTAGATTACTTTGTGCCACCAGGAAGTAACTTTTATCAGCTTTTAACATGCCATCAGGTGTGCATTGTTGCATCTTTCTGGTTCTATATAACCATTGCACTGACTATACATAACACATTTTGGATTTGTGTGATGTCTGGTTTAGGCTTAACAGTCACCAAGCTTGTACTAATTTAATGAATAAGATTGGTTCTTCCCTTACAAGTACATGCTATCAAACCCAAATGTATTGGAGCGTATAAGACACCCAATGTTTGGTCGGTGTACGAGAGTTATGATGCATGTAGCAGCCAATTTGGCTGGACTTGTTGGGTCTCCTGTTGACATTTAGGTGATATTTACACCCTTTGCTTTGGAAGATGTTGGCATTTTGAACAGCTACAATAGCCCTCTAATCTCACCCTGTTCACCAACCAAAGGATGACCAGGCCAAGACAAGTCTTTATACTCTGATATTTTATGTCTGTGTGACACAAAATATGTGTTTTTGTAAACAGCCTAATCCTCGGGTCTGAGTCTTTGAGTCTTTGTGTTGCCATGTCTTGCTTAATTAGTAAGTAAAGTGTTATCAGACCCAGTTTAGGAATATGGACAGCTCTCTTGAAAACTTGCTAGCTTATGCTTTACTAATTTCCTTTCTAACTGACTTCATTTTGCTTTTTATTGGCTGTCTTTCTCATTACTCGTTCTGACTTTAATTTAATTTTGACCCGTACTTTGACTTCAAGTTTTAGGCTTGATAAGTACGTACGTTTCAGTCATTTTCTTTGATTATTTACTGCGTCTTAGGCGGAATTGATCTGAAACCTTTTATATCTTTTTTGTTTGTGAGCCAAGACATAAAGAAAACTTCGACGTACCCCACCGCTTCTCACATAATGTCTCATCGGTGACATTGAACATTTTATAATCCATCCAGTACGCAGCTCTTTGTGTCAAATCCAGTGCAGCTCATCAGAATACTCATGATAATGTGAAGAGGACTAAATTCGTGCAAGTCCGTAGTCGAGTGAAAAATACAGAAAGAGAAAAGAGTCATAAGGTTGGAGACTAACAGGGAGAGCGCTGGGGGGAAGCAGAAAGTGAAGGACAATGGAACGAGAAATGAAAAGATCGAGGAGCGGACAGAAAGCCAGATGACAAGAATAAGGACAGAAGGGCTCTGCCTCCCACCACCGTAGCCTGTGGTGAAAAATGGAACACACCATGATTCGGCACTAATTTCACTCCCTCATTAACTCCCCTCCTGAGCGGCACACACAGACCGAGACAATTATAAAGAGC